>NC_090234.1:16890363-17199530 GCF_024489055.1 Chanodichthys erythropterus | reverse complement strand
TTTGTTGCCTTTTGCTGTACTAAATTATGACCCACCGATGGCAGAGGAGTTTTTTGATGCCTGCATTCAACATTTCACTCCATACATTAGTAAGATCTTTCCACTGTGCATCAATAAATGATTTGTTTCTAAGCTTTAAGATGTAAAGTTAAATTCTAACATGTTCTTGCTGATTGAAACAGGTTCATTTGACCCTCACATGCTGGTTCTCTTGGCGTATGCACTGGCTTTGGCTGATTATTTCCCAGAGGAGGTGGTCAGGGAGATCTTCAACGTGGACTTTCTTGCAAAGTTGGATGCCCATCTGGAAAGTGTGTGCATCTTTGAGATTATATAACATATATAAGTAACTTGAAGGAGACTATTTTAGAGGACTAATGTAGGGAATAGTGAATGAGGGTATAGGGGGCGATTTCAGACACAGACTTTGTGTCATCCGTTATTGTTCAGATGTGTTCGCAACATCAAAGTATATTGATAAAAATTAGATTGTTCCATCCTTTGTTTGATATTCCATTAGAACAATAGTTTAATGTACTCATTCACATATTTAGATGTGGTTATCTCTCCTAAAACTTTACACATGTGTTTTTTCCCCACTGCTGACAGCCTTGCCGGATGCTCTAAACATGCGCATACGTCTCCGTCTCATGGAGCTGAATCGGGCCGTGTGTCTGGAGTGCCCTGAGTTCCAGGTGCCCTGGTTTCATGAGCGCTACTGTAAACAGCTGCAGAAGAGAGGTGAGCACACTGTGGATCCGTCTGGACTAGAATTGTATTGTATAAATACTAGACTTGGAGAGCAGTTCTTGTCTGAAAGCATTTCTGCTTGGTACACATTAAAGGTTTGCCATGGAAAAATGAAAAATCTGTCATCATTTACTTCACCCTCAAGTTGTTCCAAACGTGTATGAGTTTCTTTCTTCTGTTGAACACAAAAGAAGATATTTTGAAGAATGTTGGTAACCAAACAGTTGACAGTAGCCATTGACTTCCATAGTATTTTTTTTCCTACTATGGAAGTCAATGGGGACCATTAATTGTTTGGTTACTGACATTCTTCAAAATATCTTCTTTTGTGTTCAACAGAAGAAAGAAACGTTTTGGAACAACACGAGATTTTTTGGGTGAACTAACCATATTATTAACAGCTGGCCCATATAGCTAAAATAATTATTTTGAATAATTTTTAGCCATTTAATGAGATTTGTACACTACCGTTCAAATGTTTTTCGTCTCTTCTGCTCACCAAGGCTACATTTATTTGATTAAAAATGCAGTAAAAACATTAATATTGTAAAATATTATTTCAATTTAAAATAGCTTTTTTCTATTTTAATACATTTTAAAATATAATTTATTCCTGTGATGCAAAGCTGAATTCTTCAGTGTCACATGATCCTTCATAAATCATTCTAATATGCTGATTTGCTGCTCAAGAAACATTATCATTATTAAAAGTTTTTTTGTAAACCATGATACAATTTTACGGAAGAGGATTACGGCCAAGCAATAATAAAAAAATAAAACCATCTCGAGATTAAAGTTGTTAAATTTCGAGAAAAAAACTCGTTAAATTTAGAGAAAAAAGTCTAAATAAAATGTTGAGAAAAAAGTCGTTAAATTACGAGAACATATTCGTTAAATTATGAGAGAAATGTCGTTAAATTTCAAGAAAAAAGTTGATAAAATGTTGAGAATAAAGTCATTAAATTATGAGAATAAAGTAATTAAATTACAAGAAAAAAGTCTGTAAATTATGAGGACAAATTCGTAATTTAACGAATTTGTTCTCGTAATTTAGCGACTTTTTTCTCGTAATTTAATGACTTTATTCTCAACATTTTATCTCGACTTTTTTCTCGAAATTTAACAACTTTAATCTCGAGATGGTTTTATTTTTTTATTATTGCTTGGCCTTAATCCTCTTCCGTACAATTTAATGCATCCACACTGGATAAAAATATTAATTTCTTTAAAAAAAAATGTTGCTGATCTTCTTTTCCTTTTTTTTTTTTTTTTTTTTTAAACTAAAGGAAGCATCATTTCAACCAAGCAACCATTGTGGTCAAATATATTTAAATGTTTAATGCAAGAACTAAATTTTTAATTTAAAAAATCAGGTTAAAAGTAATTGAGGCGTGTTTTTCACACTGCAGCCAACAGCTCCATTAGTCCCATTCAGCAGCAGATCCATAAGATGCTCGGAGACGTCCTGGGTGGGATCAACTGTGCTAAAGTAGGAGTGCTGACTCCATACTTCTATACTGTCGGTGAGTTTTAAACTAGCGTTACAAGTAAAATAAGCCATTTTGATTAATGCTTGACTGCATTTCAGTGGCCAGTATTGTGCTGTCAAAATTGACCCTATTTGTTTCCTTGATGCACGATCCCTGATCTCATTGTGCATGTTCCTTTTCATCATGAATCCTTCTCAAAATCCTTATCTTTATTAGCTAGAGGCTATGGTTGTTTTAAATTGACTTGTTACTTAAATATATTACACAAATTACAATTTAATTACAATCAAATGAGTTATACACAAAATTTCTGAAATGAATATATATATATATATATGTATGTGTATATATGTATATGTGTATATGTGTATATATGTATATGTGTGTATATATATATATATATATATATATGTATATATGTATATGTATATATATATATGTATTAGTCAATTGTTTTATTTTTGATAATGCAATGAAACATGGCAAATTACGCAGATATAATTTTTGGACTGGCTGTCATACAAAGAAATTATGAACACATGCAAAAATGAGACAACTAACAAATGATTAATAACTGATTATGTCGTAGTCAATGTATGCTTTTTCCTGTGAGATTTTTTTTTTTCTATGCATTTTATTTCCATAGTAAAATAAAACCTGCAGCTGTAGTTTGCCTTTTTTGCCAAATAATTTTGTCAGATAAACACCTTAACCAAATTTAGTGTTTGTTTTGTTATTCCCTTGTATTTAAAATATATAAAATATTTTCCCCATATTTGATGTTATATATATTATAATTATAATATTATAATTTGCCTTAGGTCTAATATCTATTTTAACTGAAAATGTTTTTAATTTTTTATTTTATTTTATTTATGTTTTACATGAAATGTTTTTTATTTTATTTGAATTTTATTTTATTATAACTATCAATTATATTTCCATGCTTAAACATTACCTTGTCATTATTTTACCCGTCTAGTTGTGGAGTGTTAAATATGTACCATTAGATATACAAGACTTGATTTGATTTACTGTGACCCAGTGTAATATTTCATTGACTAAAAGCATTAGCAGACATACAGTGGTACGGGATGACAGTCCTACAGCAGTGCTGCCTCTGTAGGCTCATGAAAACTGTAATGCTTTTGTCATCAGATTTTGAACTTGTCCTGGATCGTCATCTTCAGCCGATACCATACAGCGAGCCGAGTCGGCTGCAGATCACTGAGAACGGAAACGTTCACTGGGAGTCTGGATCGGCAGACAGAGAGAGGACGGAGCTGCCGCCAGGAGCTCGCCGGTATGTCACGCTTCAGGGTGCAAAACAACACCAAATATTCAGACATAATATAATTCTGCCTTCTACTACATCCGTCTAGCATTGCATTGGATTTCTTGGACTCTAAATCCTTCTGCAAAAATTCCCGGCACATGAAAGGGGAGGCCATGATGAAGAAAAGACATCTGGAGATTTTAGGATATCATGTGTTACAGGTCAGTAGAAACTAAAGTTATGCTATTTCTAATGACTTACTATCCCATTTACATGACAAATTGCTGGTAATATGCATTTCTACAGATTCCCCACTTTGAATGGAACTCAATGGAGCTTTCCACAGAAGATGCATGGAAAGAATATCTGAGGAAGAAAATATTTGCGGAGTTACCCTAATTAATCTACATACCTCTTAAAACTATGGACATTAAAACATGCAGTGCAGTCAAGTGAGTGGGCATCATGTCATGCTTCATTTGAGCTGCTAGATAGCACTGCGATTTTATATTAATTGTTCATTTTGTTGTAAATTATTAAGGTATTGCTAGGGTAATAAATATATTACTCATGTCAATATTTTCATTCAATCAGGGAAGAAATTCATACCTGGTTTGTGTTTAAATGTGTATTTATTATGCACTTTATATAAAAGAATTTATATGAAAAAAAATGGAAATAAAGTCGATTTAATTTTAACATCCATTGTATAAATGTTTTCCTCAACTGCACCACATTTCACAACAGAACCCAACATTAATACAAATCTGTGGTCAAATTGATGCTTGAAGTCAACACGAAACATCATTTGCTTCCATTTTACCTCCGTAATGATGAGGGAATGGATGATTCGTAATGTCAGTCTAAAAGGAAAGTTGTTTCAGAGGTGGGGAAAGAAAATTACATTTTGATTAAAACATACAAAGACTGGGAATGTGCATTAACTCTTTCCCTGCCATTGACAGACTTTTCTGGCAATCTACGTTTTCACTGTTTACAGTAGGGGGCGCTGTTACACATGGACTCTATCTACTCCATCTATGTTTTGAATATCACTCTTAATCCAGTTGGATGTACTCTATAAAAAAAAAAAAATATGCAAAGTTTTGCATATAGATATTCATAAAACAAAATATTCTGGGTTCCATGAAAGTTTTGTGAAAATGATCAAAAATGGCTGGCAACTTTTTAAAGAACTCTGGCAGGGAAAGAGTTAAATATTAAATAGGGTGAATTTTGATTTGATATCGACTATAAATGTTTTGTGTGTGTGTGTGTGTGTGTTGCACTTTGTTATTTGACACACATCTATAACAGTGATGGTGTTTTTAAAGTTTAGGCATCTTTGCTGTATTTAGTCTCATAGCAACACATGAGGCACCGGCAGCATATCGCATCTCTTGTATCATTCCAGCCCACTGTTTCTTGTCCTCCTCATACCTGTTAAAAAAGAGGGGGTTTAGATTTAGTCCCAGTTTAAACACACTTGACTAAATCTGAATAAATTAGTGATTTTAAACTTTTTACACTACCATTCAAAATTTGGGGTTGGTAAGATTTTCGTGAAGCTTTTTGTTATGCTCATCAAGGCTGTTTTCTATTTGAATATATTTTAAAATGTAATTTATATCTGTGACCCAAAGCATCATGACTGCAGTCTTCAGTGTCACATGATCCTTCAGAAATCATTCTAATATGATGATTTGATGCTCAAGAAATATTTCTGATTATTATCAATGTTGAAATCAATTGCGCTGCTCAATATTTTTGTGATACAATTATTTTTCACAATTCTATGATGAATAGAATGTTCAAAAGAACACTTTATTTAAATTAGAAATATTTTCTAGCATTATAAACGTCTTTTGATCAATTGAATGTGTCCTTGCGGAATAACAATAAAAAAAAACGTACTGAACCCAAACATTTGAACAGTATAAAGGCTTAGTAGACCCAAAAATGAAAATTATCCCATAATTTTACATAACCCTCAAGCCATCCTGGGTGTGAATAAATATCTTCTTTCAGCCAAACACGGTCACAATTATAATTTTCTTGCAAAAACCCATCGCTTTGGATTACTTTTATGATGGATGGATGTGCTGGAGCTTCAAAAACTCAAGGCACTATTTAATGCCATTACATAGCAGTGAAGAGCCAGGATATTATTAATATAACTGATTGTGTTTGACTGAAAGAAGACAGTCATTTACACCTAGGATGGCTTGAGTGAGTGGTGAGTAAATCATGGGATGATTTTCATTTTTGGGTGAACTTTTCCTTTAAGACGAATATAATTCCATCAAAACACTTACTGCCAGATGTCTGTGATTTCTGAAGGGACGCACTGTTTGTCATCGGTCTCCTTCACAGTGAAGCCGCCCACCGCATACAACACACCAGCGGCACTGACCACATTCACAGAGCTTCTCTCCTGAGCAAACTCGGCGAACGCCTCCCATCTATTGGGAAAAAGAAAAGGGTTTTAATGTAGAATTAATACCACAATATCTGAAACCTTTTAAATAATTTAACCACTCATTTTTGTCATTGTTATTCAGCTTCCCAGACAGTTGACGCTATTGACTTCCATGGTATTTTTTTTCCTACTATGGAAGTCAATGGCTACTATCAGCTCTCAACATTCTTCAAAATATTGTTCTTCTGTTCAACAAAAGAAAGAAAAAAATTTGGGTGAACTATCCCTTTAAGAAATATTCCAGTTTTCTTCCATTTTTCCTTTCACTAATGGACCCTTTTTAACGCTCATCAATATCAATATAAATCCTGCAAATGTTTTTATATTTTATTTTTTTCAAAACGTACATTTATAACACTATACTTAGTATTAATATTCTCTTCTGACTGCCGTTATCAATCGCTCTCTTTTTTTTTTTCTTTCTCTTTTTGAAAGTTGTGAAAACACCATTTTGGAGTTTTTCTTTTGCTATTTGAGCAAATGGAAACACAAAAAATATAATGTATTCTCTTATTCACCGCTATAGAATTTCACACAACTATGATGACTTCCTCTTCTGAGAAACCTGGAAATGTGAAAAGGGTCTATCAAAATGTTTCAAATAAAACATGTTTTATTAGGAATATTGTTTTAATTGGTGATTATTTTATAGGTTTTCCCTCTGACCATTAATATTTTTCAATCCTGTCAGTCTGTGTAATATCACTTTAACAAAAGCCAGTTCCTTTCTGACATCATACTCCAGGATGTGACATTATTTTGGAGGGAAATCAACAACAGCTCAAATCAGTAAGTATTATCAATGGATTTGCAGAATTCTGTGATGTTTTGTGGTATTAAAGGAACACTCTAGTTTTAAAAAAAAAAAAAAAAAAAAGTGGTACTGCCAACTCCCCTAGAGTTAAACAGTTTTCGAATCCATTCAGCCGATCTCCGGTTCTGGCGGTACCACTTTTAGCATAGCTCATTGAATCTGATTAGACCTTTAGCATCTCGTTCAAAAATGACCAAAGAGTTTTGATATTTTTCCTATTTAAAACTTGACTCTTCTGTAGTTACATCATGTACTAAGACTGATGGAAAATGAAAAGTTTTTTCTAGGCCGATATGGCTAGGAACTATACTCTCATTCCGGCGTAATAATCAAGGAACTTTGCTGCCGTACCATGATATTGGCCAAGAAAATCGCAACTTTTCATTTTCCGTCGGTCTTAGTACACGATGTAACTACAGAAATTTTAAATAGGAAAAATATCAAAACTCTTTGGTCATTTTTGAACGAGATGCTAATGGTCTAATCAGATTCAATGAACGATGCTAAGCTATGCTAAAAGTGGTACCGCAAGAACCGGAGATGGGCTGAATGGAATTGAAAACGGTAAAACGAGCCTAAAACGAGTTGGAAAATGAGCCTATTTTTTAAAAAAAGGAATTTAAATGTTACAACTGTATGATAATGACAGTATTTCAAAAGATAATTGAAAAATACCAAATTTGCAAGTTAACTTTTAATTCTTCACTCAGTACTGGCTAACTTTAGCTTTGATTTAGAGCATCTTAAGCCTTTAAAAAATGTGTGTGTGTTTCAGGATTAAACATCATTAAACAAGAACAACCAGCAACTAGTGATTAATACCAAAGACTGAGAAAGACATATTATTATGAATGAGAACGCGCAATATGGAAGAAGAAGTCCCGCCTTCTAAATAAGAGCCAATCGCGATTGGTAAAGTCATCGCGTCACTGTAGCGGCCGTTAGAAGCTCTGGTTGCTATAGAAACAGACGCGCGCTTCCTATAGAGACGTGCATAGGACTGAGCATTAGCTCGATCCAGCTTGTCATGATTTAAGCATTCAGAAACAACATTTTTGAGACAGTTGATGACAGATTTCACTGGTGATTTAAAATATTACATTTAATTGAAAGCTTGGCGAACAGCTTTGGAGAATTTGACGTTTGTCCATTCAAAAAGATGCACTTGCATGCCCAAAATGAGATGCGTTTTAAAGATGGCCGCCGAGTGAAATGACTTGTCTTAAAGGGACTTTCTTAATACGTACTTGTTTGTTGAAAAGTCATACGCTTCACAAGAGGCTAAAAGGCCATCTTCATTGACTCCTCCAACCACAATGATCTTTCCTTTGTGGACGGCTGCTCCAAACATGGACCTGGGTGTCTTCATGGCTGCCAGCTCTTTCCATTCTGACTTCTTGTGGTTGTACGCAAACATCTTGTTGATGGTTTTACTATTCCACAGATGAAAACAAGCAATGATGCCTTATCTCAGGCTTTTATTTTGTATTTAAGTTCAACTCAAATTTGACTTACTTTTCATCGGTCTTTCCTCCTATGCAGTAAACTAGTCCGTTCTGTGAGATCACACTGTGACCGTGAATTTTTAAGGGCAGTTTTTTGGTGTCCAGCCACTTCATCTTACTGCCGAGAACAGTACAAAATAATTAGTTTATTTGGTTCATGCATGCAGCAGAAAATGTAGAATAAACTTACTCAATATCATAACACAGCACTGAGTCCAGAGACTCGCCGGTCTGCAGGTCTTTACCAGCAACTGCAAACAAAAGGTTCTCAAACTCCCCCATGGCGAACAGACACCTGGGCGATGGCATTGGTGGCAGGGCAATCCAGTTTGGAGAATGAGTGTCCATCTGAAGAAAATGGATGATTTAAAATGATTATCAAATGTAGATAATTTTCATTTTATTCTCCCTGATGATACTGGCCTGATTATGATCAGGGCCTTTCCTTTTACCTATACCACTTCCTAGAAATATAAAGTCATGCAATTAAATCAATAGTTCATCTTGTCATCATTTACTAACCCTCATGTCATTCCAAACCAGTAGCCTAAAAGTGCAATTTTCACACTTGTTTATCCGTCATTCTTAACTAAAACTAAATCCTTAGCTGCTTGAAATAAAATAATAACTGAAATCAAATCAAATGAAATATTAGGGCAACATTTCTCATTTTTATTTTGTTTAACTTGATATAGATAACTTGATATAATAAAAAACAAAATTACTAAAACTAAAACTAAAATGAATTCATTCAAATATATGTATTATAATAAAATTAAGTAATTATATTTTAATGCATCTTAATTATAAACAAGCTGGTTTGTAGCTCAAATAGTTTTACAGTTTATAGCACTTTAATATTTCCCTGTAGCTTAAAGGGGGACATTTCCTATTTGAGTGGTCGAAATATCACCAAAATCTAATTTGTTATTATCTATTTATGAAAAAACGGGGACAATACATCTTTGAATGTTTTTGTTTTTAATTGTTGTGGGTTCCGTATAGTTATTATGATTTAGTTTGATTATTTTTGCTCTGGTTTTAATACAATTCGCCAAAAAACTATTACACGATTAATAAAAGCATTGTAAAAGCAGTTCAAAACAATATGCTTGTTATAACGCAAGTATGACTTTACAAAATGACTACATTACAAAAATAAAACGCCATTTAACATTTTGGATTAAATATTTTAATTTTCACAAGCTGTTTTTACTGTATACAGAAATTACAACTGTTTTAACTTTTAACTATTTTTAATTATTATTTTGCATTTTAGACTCATTTTAAGCACAAAGTAAGTTGCACGTGTATTATTTATTTTATTTTATTTTTTATTCATATCTGAGTGTACCTTCACCACGTTATATAGTTAAGACATGTGTGGAAAATGCTGCGTTGTGACTGCAGAACTTTTGTGGACAGTTAAAATTGTGCAAAACAATCCCGCACCCTGTTGAGGCTCTGTTATAAAACATACAAACAGTATTACTTTAGTTTAACATGAATAGTTAGCATGTTACTACCTTTTAAACCGATAATGATGTTTATTTTGATATTTGTCGATAATGGTCCAGATCCAGATTACGTTCTTCATGAAGTAGCAGGGCGCGCATGCGCGACCAAGTGTATTTGCAGGTTGTTTTGAAGGAGCTATAAAACGGGGACATTTCCAGGGACAGAACACCAAAAACCAGGACTGTCCCCGGAAAACGGGCACGTCTGGTCACCCTACTGTAGCGGCTAATAAATCTGAAGTCTCAAACATTCACAGAAAAAGCATACTTCCGCATTGAAAAATAAGGTGGATAAGACTGTCTTAACCTGATAGAAGTAGCTCTGCAGTGGTGATTCCTCATCTTCCTCATCCACAAACAGCCCTCCCACAACATATAGCAGATTCTTCTTTGACGTAATGCTAACGTGGTTTCGAGGTATCTGCTCTGCTATCGCTGCTAGGAAGCATTCGTTTTCATTAGCATCATAGGCCACAGCTGCCGTGTCATTTATCATCAGTAAGAGATCCCTGGCGAACATCCCCAACCGTTGGTTGTCATTCAGATAACCAGGCAATGCATTCTCCCCCTCTTCTCCTTCGCCTTTCTCGCCCTCCTTAATTTGTGGAAGTTTTCCCGCAAAAGCCTCTTTGATGACCTTCAGCTTCTTGACGAGCTCGGGGTCGGCCTTGATGATTTCGTCCTTTTCCACTTTCTCCTTGAAGTATTTCTCCGGTAGAAGTCGGAAGCGGATGTGTTCGAAGGCATCTCCCAAAGCTTTTGCCCGGTTCTCCTTGTTCTTCCGGACCCATTTCATCAAGAGCTCGTACACGACCTCTTCTTTTTCTATGTTGAGAGAGTCGCACCCGATGATAGCGAAAAGCTCAGGAGCATTGAACTCAAGAAAGTCCTCTTCCTTGGACAAAGTCTCAAAACGCTCCGCTATAAAGTCCCTAGAGGCCACAGCGAGCCTCGGGCAGTTCAAAACCAGTCCCATTCTGAAGATGGCCAAGCAGTTACCCAAAGACAGCTTGTTTTGTAGATAGTTGACGCAAACGGTGAAAACGGATGGGATCTGAAACCTGTTGGCGACTGCGAAGATGTCTTGCACGTTTTCATCTGTGATTTCGATGTCTGCAGAATAGAGATAGTTCACAATCATATCCATAATGGTGGGATCCACGTTCTCCAGCTCTACTTCCTTGCTGGAGTCTTTCTTCTCAACGCCGTCTTCGGTAAAGTACAGCTCTCTGAAGTACGGGCTGCACGCAGCCATTATGAGTTTGTGGCAGGGAAGACTCCGATCTCCAACTTTCAGAATACAATCCACGAACTTGTTCTCCTTCAGAAGTTCCTTTAAACCATCCTGGAGCAGAGTGCTCTGAAAGAGCCTCAGGTCCTCCTTGATACTCATTGGTTCCATCTCAAAGGTTGCAGGTCTCAAAGAGGATGCAGTACTTCCTCTCGTCTTGTCGTCTCAGTTGTAAGAAGCTGAAATAACACACAGCACCAACACAAACCCCCTGCAATTTAAGTCCACCCCTCTAAATATAGACCCGTCATACAGTCAGAAAGAATTCAGGCTGACTAAACGGGAGCCGCATCAAGCAGCTGTCAAAAGACTGAAAAAGACAACTGTGAACCTTGGACACACTCAGAGGTCAGGGGTGTTTTGTAATGGGAAAATGAATGTGTGTTTGGAAGGAGTGACACGTCAGTAGGAATTCAACTGATGTCTGAGAGTTTTAAATAATCATAAAGGTGTGTGTCATTACTTTTGTTTTGCGTGTGCCGTCATTTGCACGACTCTCAAAAATGAGTTTATAGTTCTGTGACTCATTCATGATCCACGTCTGGAAAGGTCCAGCCAAAAATGAAAATTCTGTCATTATTCATGCTCTCTCATATGGACTAGTTATTATAAAATGAATGATTTTATGTTCTTTGTGGAGCTTGGCAGCCTATAAAAGGTCATAGTATATAGGAGGTTTGCATACTTAATATTAATTTTACATTTTTGTTTCACAGGGGAAAATAACAGCACACAAGTTTGGATCAACATGAAGGTGAGTAAACAATGATTTTTGTAAAAATATTCCTTTAAATGTTCTTATTTTACATTTGAACATTTTGTTGCCTAAAATGTCAGCAAACAGCAGCTGCTGTGAGGCCAGAGAGCAATGAATCAGCTCTTCATTTGTGAAGTGGCTGAGCTCCTCTGACACATTTTTAACCAGACTTTGTCAAACCCGAGCTAAAAACAGAATGTGATGATGGTTTGATCAAGCCACTGATATCAAAACACAAAAAAGCACAAAAAACAATTTCCTACATCACATTCTCTCATACTTTTATTACAACACAACAGCAAATTTAGCATGTAAAGTTCTCTACACAAAACTAGCTTGCAGTTTCTAATATACAAATAATTATTTTATACTTACAGTATATAAATGTTTCTATTTCTATACATATATTCATATATTATACAAAAGTAACTCACTAACTTACACTTGGCTCAAATATGATTTGTAAACATATGTAATTATCAAATAGCAAATAAATACTCTGACATTTTGCTAATTACAAAATCCTTGATGTTGGATGTAAACAATGTATCAAACAATGCAATGCCAAAATACATAACTGTACAGAGTGCTTGAGCTTTTTAACCCATGACTTCCCAGAGTCCCTGTAGTGTGAATCCATCCTTCAGTTTCTCTATAGCCAGACCCAGTTCTTCAGAAAACACCGGCTCACGATCATGTTGCTTAAGGAGAGGAAAAAAAGATTCATTTAAAAGATAGATAGATAGATAGATAGATAGATAGATAGATAGATAGATAGATAGATAGATAGATAGATAGATAGATAGATAGATAGATAGATAGATAGATAAACAGATAAACACAGATAGATAAACAGACAGATAGAAAGATAAACAGATAAACAGACAGATAGATAAACAGACAGATAGATAAACAGACAGATAGATAAACAGACAGATAGATAAACAGACAGATAGATAAACAGACAGATAGATAAACAGACAGATAGATAAACAGACAGATAGATAAACACAGATAGATAAACAGATAGATAAACAGATAGATAAACAGATAGATAAACAGATAGATAGATAGACAGATAGATAGATAGATAAACACAGATAGATAGATAAATAGATAGATAAACAGATAGATAGATAGATAAACAGACAAACAGATAGATAGATAGATAAACAGACAGATAGATAAACAGACAGACAGACAGACAGATAGATAGATAGATAGAGATAGATAGACAGACAGATAGATAAACAGACAGATAGATAAACAGACAGATAGATAAACAGACAGATAGATAAACAGACAGACAGATAAACAGACAGACAGATAAACAGACAGACAGATAAACAGACAGACAGACAGACAGACAGACAGACAGACAGACAGACAGACAGACAGATAGATAGATAGATAGATAGATAGATAGATAGATAGATAGATAGATAGATAGATAGATAGATAGATAGATAGATAGATAGATAGAGATAGATAGATAGATAGAGATAGATAGACAGACAGATAGATAAACAGACAGATAGATAAACACAGATAGATAAACAGATAGATAGATAGACAGATAGATAGATAGATAGATAAACACAGATAGATAGATAAATAGATAGATAAACACAGATAGATAGATAAATAGATAGATAAACAGATAGATAGATAGATAAACAGACAAACAGATAGATAGACAGATAGATAGATAGATAGATAGATAGATAGATAGATAGATAGATAGATAGATAGATAGATAGATAGACAGATAGATAGACAGACAGATAGACAGATAGATAGATAGATAGATAGATCAGATATAGATAGATAAACACAGATAGATAGATAGATAGATAAACAGATAGATAGATAGACAGATAGATAGATATATAGATAGATAGATATATAGATAAACAGACAGATAAACAGACAGATAAACAGATAGACAGATAGACAGATAAATAGATAGATAAACACAGATAGATAGACAGATAGATAGATAGATAGATAGATAGATAGATAGATAGATAGATAGATAGACAGATAGATAGATAGATAGATAAACAGACAGATAGATAAACAGATAGATAGATAGACAGATAGATAGACAGACAGATAAATAGATAGATAAACACAGATAGATAGATAGATAGATAGATAGATAGATAGATAGATAGATAGATAGATAGATAGATAGATAGATAGATAGATAGATTGATTGATTTACCTTATTTCCATCTGCAAAATAAGCCTGGAGATGAAAAGGAGATAAAAAGCAGTGATTATAAATGTAATAAAATGTAAGGTAAATCTTAAATAAGAGAACATTCTCAAAGTCAGAATCATCAGAACTCGGTGTAAACATTTTTGAAACCTGGCAACAAAAGTCTGTGTTGGTGGGACATTGTGAGTTATGGCTTAAGCGATCATCTATTTTCAGCATGTGACACACACACACAGCACTATGTGTTGAAAGCAGAGCGTCATTATCTCTGAGAGTAGCATATGAGGTAAAACTCACGGTAAAAGCATCCGTGTGCTCGTCTGGCTCAATCTCCACGTCATCAGGCGGCTGCTCCACGGTCAGCTCCTCCAGAGGCTGAGGCTGAGAATGAAAGGTCATTTATTTTTATGTTATTTATGGGTTTTTTGCTTTGATTTACAGTAAAGTGGAGGCACGTGTAACAGTGATGTACTTCAGCTAATGGGGTTTTTGATACAACACAAAACGGAGAGCACCCATTAGAAGTATAGAATACAATACAGTTTCAAAACAACCGTTTAATATTATCACACATTTCACTATACATGAAAACAAATCTCTGTAACTACCTTTTCTTCCATCTCATATTCCACACCAAAAATGGGGTTTGCTGAGTACACTTTGTGTAAGGAGTTGATTTCCTTCACTGCATCTTGTAACTTGTCCATAGGATCGATCTTGAATCCCAGCACATATCCTCCTGTCTGAGATGGGGAAAAAAAAAAAAAAAAAAAATCACAAAATGTTAGCTACATTCACACCAGGGCATTAAATCCACAGACAAAAGTTCCATAGTAAGATTTTTTAAAATGTTTTTGAAACAAAGTCTCTTCTGTTCACAGAGACTGTATTTATTTGATCAAAAATACAGTAAAAACTGTAATATTGTGAAATATTATTACTATTTAAAATAACAGTTTTCTACTTGAATATATTTTAAAATGTAATTTATTCCTGTGATCAAAGCTGAATTTTCAGCATCATTACTCCAGTCTTCAGTGTCACATGATCCTTCAGAAATCATTCTAACATGATTTGCTGCTCAAGAAACATTTCTTATTGTTATAGTTACACCATTCAAAAGAACAGCATTTATATAAAATCGAAATCTTTTGTAACATTATAAATACCACTTTGGGTCAATTTAATGCATCCTTGCTAAATAAATGCATTATTGTTATTATTATTATTAATTTTTTTTTAATAAAAAAATCTTACTGACCACAAAATTTTGAACAATAGTGTGCAAATACCTTCTTTTATTCTTTAAAAGAGACATTCCACTTTTATTCTTCTTATATATATATATGGTTTTTCTGGAGATCTGCATCCTGGTCCAAACTTACCTGTTGAGAGCTCTCAATCACAAGAGCAAGTCCAAATTTAGAGTCTCTAATCCTTATGGAGCGCTTCAAACAATGGGATAAACAAAAGAAAGCATGGTTTTAATAAATACAACTCATTACTGATGGCTCATTCTTTGTCTTTAGAAGCAGAAGAAACACTCACAATTTGCAGATAGGGAATGCTGACATTGAAGCTCTCGTTCATGTTGGCATGCCACACTATCCTCACGTTAGTTATGAAAAACGTTCCAAGATTACCCTGAAACATAAGGCGATGCTTAATTACACATTATTCCCTCATGAGTCAAAATGACTCAGCATTAAAATTACACTTCATTTTTTTTGTCCAGAAAGCTTATATTGTTTCTATTTTTTATGCATTTTTGGGAGATTTTTTTGTTATTTATTATTTTATTTACCTCCTAAATTTCTAGATTTTAACAATAATGAAATTAACATTAAAATAAGCACATTCTTCTTGCAGTACATGCAAAAGTCAGTTTAAAAAAATCATGCATTGGGTGTCTCTGCTGACCTATTATGGAAAAATATAACATGACATTTCATGACTATTGCCACTAGATGGCCTGGAGCAAATGAACTGGACCACCATTTGTTTATGAATTCAGGCATGTATTTAATTAGACATTACAAAATCACTTTTTTGGATTTTTGTTAGGTTTTTGTAGTTTTGTATTTATGTTGAAATGTCAGATATTGCAATAATTCAAGTGAGTAAGATGGACAGCAGGAAAAAATGGTAAAAAAAACAAACAAGTAAAACATTGAAGAATATGTATTAGAATATGCAGATTTTTATTCAGAATGATAAAAGTTATTATTCCAAAAATGTTATAGTTGTACCATTCATTGTGTGTGTGTGTGTGCGCACGCATTGTTCTGCATTGTAAACAAGTTCAAATCTGATCACATATCTGTGTGTGGTCAGCATTGTAACTGATTGAATTTTATTAGAAAAAAATTGGGGGGGAAAACATTGCCCCATTAAACATTCATTTTAATGGGAATGTCTAGGTGTTTGTTTGTATATTATGTATGTGTGTTCATTGGGGATGTTCTGTGGTCTCATCCCTTAATCTGTGTGTGTGTGTGTTCTGGATTGTGCCAGATTTTTTTTTATTATTATTATTTTTTTATCTATTATTTCCCTCATTTCCCATTAATTCCTATGTGGGTCAATTTGACCAGTGAGGGAAGGATTTGTTACTATTTTTACAACCACAAAAACTACTTGAATTTGTTGTGTTTATTTCAAATTTCAAGTGTGACGAAACTGATAAGGTTTTGTGCCACTCCGATGAACACTAAATTTTTAAAAATTAAAAGGAAATGAATGTTGTGTCAAAATGACCAGAGGAGAGTATAAAGGTTAAGGCCCCAACAACAGGCTTTAAATACCTTTTTACACAAAAAATAATAATATTGTTAATCCACTGAAAATACCTGATCACTAGACAGATTCCAGACTCCATTAATTTTGTCGTACACCTGCTCCTGTGGCAGAAGCCTCAGCTGTTTATTCTGAATAAGAGCTCCTCTTAGCTTCAGATCCCGATACATTTTGGAAGTCTCATAAGCTCTGCAAGAAACAGAAATAATTAGTTTGGTAATATTTTATATACCTTATTGTATCTAATACTTTACATGTCTTTAGTAATATTATTTGGGTCAACTAAACGAATAAAAGTAAATAAATAAATGTATTCTATTGACATTCTAATAATTTCAACATGATCATTTGTTCCATGCTTTATCTTATGCAAAAATTCCTTTTATTGACACTTTCCCAAAAAAATGTTTTTTGAGTAATTTAAGGTAAAAGGCGACCATATTCTTTCAAAAATCTCTTTTTTTATTTACTTTTGTAAGTTACCCATTTATTATTTTCATAGTAAATCCAAACAGTCATTTATCTTTTGTGTGCAGTGCTAAATAAATATCGCTTTTTAAGCTTACAATACATACCTATGACTTCATCTTGTTACATTTTTCAAAACTACTAGAACATATTTTTGTTCTAACTCCTGTTCAAAATACTTCTGAGTGTTTACATTAAAAATGTGGTATTTAATTTTATGCAATTCACATAATATATTTCCTTGATTAAACCACAGATGTCACTATACTGTAGATTTGAAGATTAGTTTGCTAATAAACAAAAACAAAGCCAATATGCAACTCAAATTTGCAAAACTAATCACTAATCTTGTCATTATGTATTATGTACGCAAGTACCTGTGAACAGCAATGACTGATGTAAACAGTCTTGGACTTCCTGGGACCACATTTGTGAATATGAACTCAAATCTAGTGTTATTAGATTTGGTTAATATGTAAAGCGCTTCGGTCTGACCTCTCAGTTTCTGGGAAAAAAGAGGGAATTTGACATCATTTACATGGACTATTAAAACGTGCTTTTGATGTGAAGGAACATGAAGGAAGATGACTCACTGAATTTGCTGTCCTCGTGGTGATATTAATAATACAGTTGTATCCCACAGCTATTAATAAACACAAAAGACAGAATGTGTCAGATAATGATTGACAGTTCAACTGACATTAAACATCCCTGATGCATGAATGATTAAATCACAATGGATTATTTTTTAACTTAGAAACAAGAAAATAAACATTCAAAATGTTTTTGAGAGAGCTACATCTGTCCGTTGCAATAAAAACTCGAGTTTTAGATTTTTTCATTATAGTAATGAACTCTAATTACATTCTGTTCAATAGAGGGCGACAAAGGCTCACTATGAAGAGTTGCAACAGAGATTATTATTTAAAGGAACACTCCACTTTTTTTGAAAATAGGCTCATTTTCCAACTCCCCTAGAGTTAAACAGTTGAGTTTTACCGTTTTCAAATCCATTCAGCCGATCTCCGGTTCTGGCGGTACCACTTTTAGCATAGCTTAGCATAGTTCATTGAATCTGATTAGACCGGTAGACTGGTAAAACTCAACTGTTTAACTCTAGGGGAGTTGGAAAATGAGCCTATTTTCAAAAAAAGTGGAGTGTTCCTTTAATACTTCTCAAATACTCACACAAGTTGACTCTTGGCAGTGCCAATGAATGCCAGATTATCCTCAAATTGGTCACTAGGAGTCTTCCTATATGAAGACAAAACAAGACGTGACATTACAATAATCAAAACAATATACAATAAAAACAAGACAATTATTGATATTTAGCAAGGCAATAATCTAATAAGAAACCAATGAAGGTAACCACAATTTATTAGGGTGAAATGGCCACATTTAATCACCTCTATCCCCATTATTTCCCTTCGTGTCCTCGATGGAATCCAGGCAGTCGATGAGAGCTTCGCCTGGTCTTGTTTTCATCTGCCTTAAATGAAACATAAAATCACTTGTTGCTGCTGTCTGAGAGGAGATTAAAACACTGGATGGGTTATTTTACAAAATGTGTGTGTGTGTGTGTGTATATATATACATATATAATGATAATATATATAATATATATGCACAAAAAATAGCTGAATTTATTAAAATCCAGCTCCTGCAGATTGATCAGTTTTCAAGCATCACCCCTCGGCTCTTAATGCATCGTGTTTCCTTCTGGAGCATCAGTGAATGTTTGAACCTTTTTTAATAGTTGTGTTTGAGTCCCTCAGTTGTCCTCAGTGTGAAAAGATGAATCTCAAAATCAAAAGCATTATTAATGTTTTTGGTTTTTTTCTAGGAAGCATCTTGTAGTTTTAGCACATGTAATCAAAATAAAGTGTAAAACAGTATCAAATTAAAATGTAAAAAAGTGTGACAGTCCTGAAGGCATTATTATGTCTTATATTTTTATATTTTTATATGCATTTTTTTATATATTTATATTGTATAATTTTACCTAATAGTAGTATTTTAGTATTTATACTATAATATTTTTCATTAATATTTTTAATTAGTCTTTATTTTTATATTTTAAATGTTTATTTTTAGTTTACATTTTTAGTACTTTTGTTTTATTAGTTTTTAATATTACTATTTAGGATCAATTTATTTTAGTTCGGTTTTAGTTTTTGGCTTTCCCCCAGTATTTCTCATTTTGGTGCCTCAACATAAACCTATTTCAGTTAGTTGCCAAGACAAAATTTTGGCTTTATTTCAATTAACACAAATGTTTAAAATAGTTTTAGTGAACATTTACAATGATAACCCTGGTTATAGTTTAACTATAAACACCTTATTGATCTGAGAGAATGTTTAAAATCTTTAAAGAAACTTTATATTAATTGACTGACTCAAATGCATGATGAATATGAATGTTTGAGCGCTCGAGACCTGTATGATTACAACAAACACATCACAGGGAAACACTTGTACGCTTAATTTACATCCATCGACATGCCAAATGCATAAAGCGTCTTGATAGTTCATGATTTAATTAATGAATGTCATTAGCTTCCGAGCTAGCGGGTTAGCGCGAGGACTTACTGCGATGTGATGTCAAATCTCACGTCTCTGTCCTCCCAGAGCGCGTCTAACACTGACGCCATGATCGAGCAGCGTTTATAAGATAATTAAACTAAAATAAATATGTTTTTCCTCTGATTATAAGAACTGAAACCTTCTCGCTCGCTCGGTAAGAGGATTTAGATCAGAACAGAGCGTCTTCACGTCACCACGGTAACATCAGTGAGTACGGCGGTTCGCAAGGGACAAACTTCGAAAATCTAGATCTATTCAGTTTTGACAGGACTTTGTAGTTAAAGGGTTAGTTCACCCAAAAATGAAAATATTGTCATTAATTACTCACCCTCATAATTACTCATACTCACCCTACACCCGTAAGACCTTCATTCATCTTCGGAACAAATTAAGATATTTTTTGTTGAAATCCGATGGCTCAGTGAGGCCTGCATAGCCAGCAATGACATTTCCTCTCTCAAGATCCATTAATGTACTAAAAACACATTTAAATCAGTTCATGTGAGTACAGTGGTTCTACCTTAATATTATAAAGCGATGAGTATATATTTTGTGCGCCAAAAAAAAAAACTAAATAACGACTTTTTAACTGTCTAGTGATGGGCGATTCTACTTCTTGAAGATTCGGAGCTTTACGAATCGAATCAGTGAATCATAGCGCCATACCAAAGTCACGTGATTTCAGCAGTTTGGCGGTTTAATACGCGATCCGAATCACTGATTCTACTCAAAAGATTCATAACGCTCTGAAGCAGTGTTTTGAAATCGGCCACCACTAGATATTGTTAAAAAGTCGTGTTTGGTTTTTTTTTGGTGCACAAAAGTATTCTTGTCGCTTTATAATATTAAGGTAGAACCACTGAACTCACATGAACTGATTTAAATGTGTTTTTAGTACCTTTATGGATCTCGAGAGAGGAAATGTCATTGCTGTCTATACAGGCCTCACTGAGCCATCAGATTTCATCAGAAATATCTTAATTTGTGTTCCGAAAATCAATGAAGGTCTTACGGGTGTAGAAAGACATGAGGGTGAGTAATAAATGACATTATTTTCATTTTTGGGTGAACTAACCCTTTATAATGAACTCACTCAATACTAGAACTCATTGCTCTATTACTGTATCTGAATAGCCTACTTTTATATGGTTATAAAATAAGCTATAATATTAAACTATAATGACTTGTGAATTTTTATGGTTACAATGTGTGTGTGTGTGTGTTTTTTTATTATTATTATCTTAAAAGACTTATTTGGCAGATGGATCTATCATATCTATCAAGGATGTATGGCTATTTAGATGTAGAAAAGGTTATGACTTGTTTAGTAACAAGCACAAAATTAGACGTCTTTATTAATCAAACATTTTATTCAAGAATTCCACATAAGAATACATTCAAAAATATCATTAGCATTAGTCAAATTGTCCATGTCTACAATTATTTCAGACAACAATCAGATTGGTTCATAAAAAATGGCAAACATTCTTTTGAATACAAAATTCAGGATTGCAAAACAATTTTGTCTGAATAACACTTATAAAGCTACTGTGACACATGAAAAAAGAATATATACAAAATGTTTTCTGCTTTGAAAATCATAATTGCATTTAAATTATTACAACTTAGTGACTTGACTTCTTGATATTCTTTTACTCCCTACAAAATGATCCCTATAAAACCCTCAAAAGACATCATGATGTTTCTGCAACCTGCTCAATCCTGCATGTGGCTTACTCAAGTCACAAATTGTATGTAAATTTTAAATAAAACAAAACATATATATATACAATCAATTCCTAGTGAAGGTTGTAAATAATGTTTCTGCATGTCACAACTGTCACATGTAGAGCAGTGCACAGATTCTCAGTGGAAACCAAGAAAAGAATAAGTGTTTGTTTTGCATATGAATGAATGGCTATGGCAGCTTCACAACAACACCCGTGTTTCACTTCAGCAGGCACTTGTTTGTGGATATATTTAGACTTATTAATAAGTTTAAAATGCATATACATTTTCTCCAGATCCTGAGCTTAACTTTTTCCCCACCATTGATGGAATTTTCTGGAAAACCATGATTTTCACTTAACATTTTTATGATATAAAAGAAGAGACCGAAGTGGGCATCTGTCATTGCGATACACTTTCACCAGCATAAAGTTCATTTATTGAGGTTGTGTGTAGAAAGACCGCTGTAGATCTTCATCCAGTTTAGCCAGCTGTAAAAACAAAGGCAGAAAATGTCAGTAAAAGATGGCAGAAAGATGCAAAGCTTTGAACATTATAAAGGAAATTTCTCGTTTTTGACAGTATTTGTTATATGTTCTCAATTATGTAATGCACAACCAAAAGTTTCTTTACCTAAATAAGTAGTTCCACCTCAACAAAGAATGATTTAGATAACTTTACATCTCAAATCCCTTCATTTTTGCAAAAATAATTTCACATTTCTGCTTTTGAAAACTTCCGGAACAGAATCAGTTAATTTGAGTTACTGTAATTTAGGAGTGAAAGTTATTTATTTTAAAATTATATTAAATTTATATTAAACCCATAATTAACATTATGCCGCAAATTGTTATTTTGATACTATTATATTTATATTTAATATTTAGAATTTTCAGTTTTCATTTTATTTTTAGTTTATGTACTTGTCATTTTTATTAGTTTTTCTTTTTCTTTTTAAAATATGTATACAGTATATAGCTTAATTCTTTTTTAGTTTTAGTAGATTTGATAGACCTCAACTTATTTCATTTAGTTGCTAAAGCAACAGTTCTAATTTTTCAGTTAACATTTTCTCATCTAATATTTATATTTGATATTATTTCAGCTTTATTTCATTTACCGACATTTTGATTTTAATTGTTTTAGTTTTATTTAACAATAACAACACTGTCCAGAATGAGAAGTGTTTAAAGCTTAATTTCAATAAATGTAACAATAATAATTGTAATAATTGCAATAAATAATCTGCTAATAGAGTTTAACTTGTATTAAATCTAGAACATTCCCTAAAAATTAACTGGGAGAATTCAGAGATAAAATGTTTATATGTATGTATACATTACTATGTATTACTATATTGGTGCATGTACATGAAAATAGTTAAACATGTAAATCGAAAACATGCCTTGATTATTTTAACTAGATTTTTGCTGTATTATAATTCTTGCTTTACACAATGGTGTTAATATACATATAGTAAACAATAAAACATATTTAATATAATTTTATTATTTTAAATTATAAAAAATATAATTTGTGTTATATTTATCAGCCTATTAACAATATTTATTTTAGTCAATATTTAGGTTTTATAAACACTATTGAATTTATGTCTGCAGGAGTGAATAATACCTGTGCTGTTGAGGACACACATCTTCTTGCATTCTTCTTCTGTCTGGAAACGGTTGTCGTTGCCCTGACAGCCTCCATACCAGAACTGAGCACAGGCGTTTGCCTGTTTGTCGTAGTACCAGCGAATGACATAGTCTCTACAGGTACCCTGACTGAGACTGAACAGACACCGGGGATCCAGGGGAGCTGATTCTGACACACCACACAAGAGGAGAAAGTAAGATCAGTACACTTAGAGGACGTATTATGCTTTTTTACACTGTTTCTGAACTCCCTGAAACGTTGAACTCTTGAGTTTTCTTCTGAGAATCAACACGTCACAATATTAAAGGATTAGTTCAATTCAGAATTAAAATTTCCTGATAATTTGTCATCCAAGATGTTTATGTCTTTCTTTCTTCAGTCGGAAAAAAAAATAAGGTTTTTGAGGAAAACATTCCATGATTTTTCATATAGTGGACTTCACTGGGGTTCAATAGGTTGAAGGTCCAAATGTCAGTTTCAGTGCAGCTTCAAAGAGCTCTACATGATCCCAGACAAGGAATAAGAGTCTTATCTAGCAAAATGATCTGTCATTTTCTAAAAAAAAAAATTAAATGTATATATTTTTTAACCACAAATGCTTGTCTTGCACTGCTCTGCGATGCGCCACGCATCATAGATGGAAGTACCGCGGTAGGGCGAAAAACTCCGACATCATTGTTTTATCCTTTTTTTTGTAAAGGTCGTTTGACTTAGTCTTTGCACGTTCACTTTGTAGACACTGGATCGGTACTTTCATCTACATAACGCATGACCTTTTCAACGTGATTACGAAATGTGTGGCACATTGCAGACCAGTGCAAGACGAGCATTTGTGGTTAAAAAGTATATCATTTTTTTTTTTTTTTAGAAAATGACCGATGGTTTCTCTAGATAAGACTCTTATTCCTCGTCTGGGATCATGTAGAGCTCTTTGAAGCTGCACTAAAACTGACATTTGAACCTTCAACCTGTTGAACCCCAGTGAAGTCCACTATATGGAGAAAAATCCTGGAATATTTTCCTCAAAAATCTTAATTTCTTTTTGACTGAAGAAGATCTGAAGATTTTGGATGACATGGGGGTAGAGGTCAGCGCGTTTTTTCGTCCCGCTTCCGCAATGGTTCTATTCCGCACCAACCCGATCCCGCCTAAAATTCACTCTGTGTTCTCCCGCTATCCGCTTTTAATCATTTTCTTCATGACCCGACGGGTCCCGTTAAATTTAGATAGTTTCCAGAATCTCGCATTTAAACTTCCCCTAAAGAAAGAGAGTGATTGGGGATAACAAATATAAAATGTTGGATAGCCTATACAAGATTTGTATTTGTTATTTGTCTTATGATGCTGTCAACACCCGAAAAAATGTCAGACAAAAAATGTCACAAAGAATAATAGGCTAAATATCACAGAGAAAAATAGGCTAAATAAATACATGTCCCTCAAAACTATAGGCTAAGCCAAAAATACAAATAAACTGTTAGTTTACTTAGGCTACTGCAAAATTAAATCTTTTTTTAACAACCAAGCAAGAACAGAATGACGGCTTCAGAACGTCTCTCCTCCAAAATCCGATCACAAAGGCTGAAGGTGCACTCGTGGCCGGGATGCAAAGAACATGTCTAGCCAGGACAGGGAACTGGGTACTGTGTGAACACCACCACTGCAGAAAGTTTTGTTCACTTCAAGTTCAAGCACAGATGGGCTTATGTCAAAGCATCTTGGGAGCGGCTGGGTTATTGTCAGACTTGCATTTAAAAATTTTATCGGCTTCTATGCAGACTTCTACACGGAGGTAAGTAAATTGTCTGGAAATTTTAATTCTGAAGTGAACTAATCCTTTAAATAATTCCTGCCCTAGGCATACACACACAAAAAAGAAGAGGCCTGGTTGAGTTGCATTAGTAGTGTGTTGTCGTCATGTCCGTTTTTCCACCCTAGATCTAACACTAGCTGCGTTTACATGGACCCCAATAATCCGATTGCAATTGGACTAGTTATACAAACGGAATGAAAATGTCACATGTAACCCCATCAATCGAAATGAATTGGCCAAATCTGATTACAATTTCATTCGGATTGTAAAGAGTGGTTTATTCCCTTTGTAATCTGATTGAGAGGACATGTAAACACTTGATCGGCTTGAAAACTGAAACTGAAGAGTACTGTGCGCATGTGCAATGACGTAGAAATAGCGTAATGACGTATGACGTTCTTCCAGTTGAATAAAGTGTCATAAATGAGTTTCCTGTCATCATCTGTTAAGTGGTGCAGGATAATAACCCACCAGTCCTTGTTTCATACTCTCCTCCACAGACGATTGGTTTTGGGTTCAGGAAAAGCTGCTTTTACTGCTTGATAAATGCAAGCATCATGACTCAACTGTTCATCATGTGTCCTAATTAGGACCCGAAATAGATAAATATTAAGTCTGCTTTTTAAAACAAAGAAAAGGAGGATGGTTAGTATGCACAGGGTTCCTACACATTTTCCATTTCAAAATTCCATACTTTTCCAGACTCAAATTTCCAGACCTCCTTCCAAACATTTTTCTGCCATTGGTTAGTCTCTGTCTCCTTTTCTATGTTTTCTCTGCTTCATGTTTGTAGTAGGGTTCTTACAGTCTTTTAGTGATTTTTAAATCAGTGTTTGATTGTTGAAATAAAGTTTTGTATATAGTATTTACGTCTAGGCCCTTCTCTTCTTAAAACTACGTTGCTGTGTGACTTCTGTTGTGGATTAATCTACAAGTACTAATATATTCCCTGTTTAAAAGGGTAGTGACTTTGTTTCCCTTTCTGACCATACCACTCGCTACATAGGCGTAAATATTTAATTTGTTTAACATTCTAATAATTCGACACATTTACTTCATAGACATTCTTCTCTGATTTATCCATTCTGTTCTGTTGTCAGTATTTGTTGGAATCAAAACACTTCTATAGAGTAGCCTACAAAAGCGCAGTATCAGTTTTAGAAATGTTAGAAATATTTTAGAAATTCACAAGTTTATAAACATCTGCAAAGTAAAAAGAGGTGTAAAAGGTGATGTGTAGGGGGGTCTGGGGGCATCCTCCCCCAGGAGAAGATTTTTGTGATTTTAACATGTAAATGAAGCATTCTGGTGCACTCTGACAACAACATAAATGGGAAAACTAACATTTCCTTCAAGTAAAAAAAATAAAAATAATAATAAAATGACAGTATGGCTGAGCATTGACACAAATTTCACAATTGAATGCGATTTTGATTCAGAAGCTTGCTTGATTTTGATTTTGAAAATTTTGATTTTGAAAATTTGATTTTGAAAATTTGATTTTGATTTGATTACCTTCGATTCAATATTGATTCATTTGCGGCCTATCAGGTCAAATACTGTACATGGCAAATTTCCTCAAAGAAAAAAAAATTCAACTAATGCTGTAAATTATACAAGGAACCACAGCTGGTACATCATTATAATAATTGGTTAAAACTGATTTGCAAGCTACTTTCATATAGGCTAAATTACACATAAGGAAGTTTATATAAATTTTTAATGACAATTATTTTTCTCTTTTTTTTTATTATTTAGGCCTAAACATTTAAATGGTGGCTGTCATGAAACAGATTTATACATTTAATATCGAAGCACATGTTAAGTACAAATACAATGAATATGCAATAGCCTATAGTGCATATATTTAGAAAAATGCTCCTCTTGAAGTTCATTTTTGTAGCTGAATAATGAGTTTTTGGCCATTGAACGGCTTTTCTGAGGTAGGCTAAATGTGATATTTTTACATGATGACAGTTTTATTGATGCCTTTCTGCAGTTGAAACAATGATTGATCGATTGCATGTGATACAGAATTCAGTAAGTTGTACTTTATCTTTCAACATTCCTTCGGATGTTCAATCATGTTTATTTTGTGCTGTAACTAGTAAAGCAGAAGAGATGGTCGGTTCACGAGCACTACAGCGATCTATCACGCCACAGAGCACCAAGAAAGATCACGACTCACTCCAGTCTATGGGAAAGTAGCCCATTTTCGATTCTTGTGAGAATCCTGAGACACGCACTCGCCCTGAAAAAAACCTCTTCGGATCTACACGATTAACATAAATTATGTATTTTGATTCAAAAGAGCTAATTTCGTTGTAAAGTGTCTAGTTTGCAGGTATAATAAATTAGAAAACTGAATAGAGACAACAGTCTGGAAACACAAATATTTTTCCATACTCTGATTTCTTTTTTCCATACTTTTCCAGACCTGGAAATTACTCAAATCAAATTCCATACTTTTCCATACTTTTCCAAACCGCGTAGGAACCCTGTATGCAACAAGAGCGAGAAGCTCTGTATATCCATGCAGTGTGCACATGTCAAAAGATTAAATCCGATCAGAAGCTTGTGTCATATAAATGCGCACATCACTTTATTTAGCGTTCAAGTAAACACTGCGTTCGGATTCATTAATCTGAACAAATTCATTCCGATTGAAGGAAAAAGTGTCCATGTAAACTACTGTTCCGGTAAGGAGCGTGACATTTCCGAAACATGCTCAAAGCAGTTGACCAATCACAACACACTGGTCCAGCCAACCAATCAGAGCACATTGTGCTTTTTGGAAGGAGGGGCTTCATAGAGGCAGGAACTAAACAGAGCGTTACTGACAGACTCAGAAGAGAGGTGCTGCAACAATGTAAAATATGTGAAAAACAAGGTGTTTTTTGAAGTTTAAAGTAACCAAAAAAACAGAATCAAGACTTTATAGAAGGGCATAAGGTGTCCTAAAAGAACAGCATGTAGAATTGGATTGATATGTAGGTGAGTAAATGACTGAATTTTCAATTTAGTTGGAGAATATTGGTGTGGTGAAATGTGTTTTCTTATTACCTTTTATCACTACAGGACGAGGATTTGCGTTCACATTCACCGAGGTAGAATGTGTTGACACTGATGAAGATACTGATACTGATGATGAAGATGATGACGAAGAGGTTCCTGGCTGTACAGGTTGGACAGTCTTACTGACGACAGCAATAGTGCCTCCACCTTGAGTTTGTGTCTTTATGTCAAGATCCTCCCCTTCAAAGTCATCCTCCACCTGCACAGCAGACACAACACACTGGTTCAAATCCCTCTGCATTAGAGTATAAATGAAATTCAAATGTTAGTAATGTTTGTTGACCTGTGTTTTGAGAGGGCCGGGGTTGATGGGGAGAGGTATGCTGTGTCCTCTGCCTCTGGTGTGACCCGCCGATCTGTCCAGTGCCTCCTGAAATCTGTTCCCATAAACAGGATTCCCGTATGAGTAAGCTTCTTGGCCATTATTGTAGCCATAGCCGTTGTTTCCGTTCAAGTTGTTGGTAATGCGGTTGAAGAAAAGGGCCCCGTTCTCATCCTCACAGAACTGGCTAACTAGTTTAGACTCCAGAGCTGCATAAAGAGACCAAACACAGAGCAAAATGCAGTTTGAGCTTGAAACTGCTGAAATGATGACTGCAGGGATTCCTTTAATGTTGCATTCAGGACTCTTAATGATGACTTTGCTGATACAAAATTAAGCAACATCGTTAATAAAGAACGTATCATTAAACTTAGCATGAGTTAAGACTCGTGTAGAGATGTTTAAATAGAATCTCTGATGTAAATAGTCTGGAAAAAATAGTTAAAATGGGTAAAATTGATTCATTTTAGGGAATCAGTTCAAAATTTCCATTTCAATGAATCGATGCAGAACTTTAGAAATGTTTGCAGCACTCAAATGCCACTCAGAGACTTATGTTTTTTATTTATTAAAATTTTATGTTTATATGTAGGTATATATTACTATTTATTGTTATATTGGTGCATATGCATAAAAGTTGTTAAACATAAAAATAGAAAACATGCCTTGATTATTTCAGATTTTTCTGTATTTTAATTCTTGCATTACACATTTTCAGTATAATTACTGACAATGTCTGTTATAAAATCATATATTTAATTCAATTGTATTATGTATTATTTTGTATTATATAATTTCTAATATATTTTTCAGCCTATTGACGATACTCATCATCAATATGAATTTTTGATAACTTGTGTGTAAATAATTTTATATATATATATATATATATATATATATATTGCATTTAATTTAAATTTATTATTTATTTAAATGTTTTATTAAAAACAAATAAAAATTATATTTAATATTATATATTTTATTTAATTCAATTTTATTATTTTATATTTTAAAATGTAATTTTTCTTATATGAGTATTACGTATATATGTCATATTTATGTTCTATAACAATCATTGAATAAAAAATATATTTATTTGTTATATTACATTTAATATAATTGATTGTTTATCGTTTTATATTATATAAAATAAATTTTTTTAACTTCTATTATTCTATATTATACAATATTTTATGATTTCATATTTCATTGTCGTATTAAATTTCAGCTTATCGACACGATTAAATATTGCCATCATTTGTTTTATAACAACAAAAAATATAAAAATTATATTTTATATTACATTTTGTATTAAATACAATTTTATTATTTTATATTTTAAAATTGTATTATATTTTTCAGCAAATTGACTATTATTTCAACATTTGTTTTATATCAGTCATTGTATATAAAATATATGTATTTGTTATATTATATTTAATACAATTTGTTTATTGTAAATTATATAAAATATATTTATTAACTTTTATTTTTATTCTATATTATACCATATTATTTTATTTCATATTTCATTATCGTATTATATTTCAGTCTATTGACAAGATTCAATATTGCCATCATTTGTTATATTTTATATTATATATTTTATTTAATAAAACGTTATTATTTATTATTTTATATTTTAAAATATAGTTTTTATTACATTTTTCAGCCTATTGACTATTAAATGTCAACATTTATAATTTATAACAATCATTGTATAAAAAAACTTATTTATTTGTTATATTACATTTAATACAATTTATTGTTTATTGTTTTATATTATAAAATGTATTTTTTAGTTATATCACCCAGGCCACTATGCAGCACATAATCATTTCTCTGTGCATATAGACTATTTTTCTTCCATGCTCACCTGGCAGGGTGTTGTAGTCGTCAATGAGGAACATGTGTTCACTGTCAGGGTCAGAGGCAATGAGGTTGAGCTCCCTCAGGAACTCTGCTTGCGTTGGGTCAGAGGAGTTCACGATACCCAGCGCATACATCTCAATATTCGCCACCTGAGCCTCACGTACTGCAATATCCAGCTTAACTGGTTCCCTTTTATCCGTTTGTCCATCCGTAATGACGATGGCTACTTTTCTGACGCCGTTCCTGGCGCTGTAAAAGGCCTCTTGTGTGGCTTTGCGGATGGCGGTGCCAGTATAGGTGCCCTCTCCCATGTAAGGCATGTTCCTGATCGCCTTCTTGACATCCTGTTTTGTCATATACCTGGCCAGGTTAAACTCCAGATGGACGTCCAAACTGTAAAGAATGAGACCAATTCTCGTGGCATTACGGCCCACTGTCACACGGTCCACCAAGGCTGTGACAAAGTCCTTGATGATCTCAAAGTTTTCCGGGCCCACGCTCTCGGAGCTGTCGATCACAAACACCAGCTCCATGGGCCTTTCCTTGCACTTAATACCACATCCTAGAAATATATGAAGTCACATCATAACGCATCTTTTATTTCATAATCAAATCATTTGCTTTGTCATATTTAAAGTCTAAAACTCACCACAGATTTCCTTAATCAGCTTGATTATGTCTTCTCTCTGAAAAAGCATTAAAAATGATAGAATTTATTAATATTTAGAGTGCATATGGTTGCTTAATTTTCTTAATATTCACTCTTTAACAAGCTTGATTATGTCTTCTCTCAAAAATAATTAAAAAGTGACTAAATTTTCTAATATTTACAATGCATATGGTTGTTTTCCTAAAATTAACTCCTTAACCCCTTAACTGTCTAGCGGGATGCATATTTAGTAGTATTTATATTTTAATAATTGTCATAAATTAGGTATCATTCAAAAGCTTACACAAAATTCCTCCTGTGAAAACCGTTTCACAAAATATTAGACGTTGCCTTACCATGGAAATGGTACTCTAAATTCTTTTAGCTCCTCCCCTAGTGGGCGGTGTCAGGTTTCATATTACAAATATTATTTTAACTACTTTATATTTAAAACTTACGGAGCCCCGCACATGACACGCAAGAAAAAAAATTGCACAATTTACTAATTCGTTCCCTTGATTTACTAAAACTTGTGCACGATTTACTATTTCATTCCCTTGATTTATAAATCATGCAATTCGAGGGAACGAAATAGTAAATCGTGCAAACAATTTAGCCAGCTATTTTTTCCCTGCATGTCATGTCCGGAGCTCCGTACAAACCTTTTCTAATCTTGACAAAACACATATAGTCGGAAAGGTCTCGACTCGAGGTTGCATATTTGGTGATTGTTAGTGATATTTGCATAGAAATGTATACATTTGTTACAGGAGAGTGCATCAAAAAGATTTCAATGGAATGTGGGTGACACCCGGTGGATATTTTTGGTACAGCGCCTAAACAAAATCTCATGGGAACTTTAATTTTTGTGATATCAACTTCAAGTATGGAACACAATTTGTTTAGACATGTCTTTGATTTGATAGCAATTTTAGTGTAAACATTGTTTGATAAAATATATATTATAAAATAAAAATGTTTAGTACAGTACATTTGATTTATAGTAAATATAAACTTCCATAACGTTTTCATACTTTCATTATTTGAAGCTATTCACTAGGAATAATCTGCTGAGTGTCTTCTTTAAAATGTATACAGTATATTCCAAAGCATTACAACCTTTTAGGTTTGAAAAGGTGCATTTTCATGTCTATTCTCAAAAAGGGTTAAGGTTAATCAGCTGGATTATGTCTTCTCTTTGAAAAATCATTGAAAAATGACTGTATTTGCTAATATTTACAATGCACATAGTTGCATAGTTTTCCAAAAAACTAACTCAAGTTTGATTGTCTTCCCTCTAAAAAACATTGAAACACATTTACAAAGCATATCGTTGCAGTTTTCCTAAAATGAACACCTTAACAAGCTTGATCATGTCTTGTCTCTAAAAAAATCATTAAAAAATACTGAATTTGCTAATATTTTCAATGCATGTGGTTCCTAAATTGAACATCTACTAAAATTAATCAATTGAAAAGATGCAAATGTATTTGATCTTACCGTGAGTCCTTGTTCGCCCTTGATTCCTGGTCTTCCCTAAAGGAGCAGATTTAAACACTCATAAAACACACTAATGTACAATGTGATTTAGTATTTACACTGTCTGCTCTTTGCACAAAAGATGGTTTATAGTGTCTAAATGAACTCACAGCTAGTCCTGGAGTCCCTGGGTCACCAAAGTCACCTTTCGTTCCTTTGAAGCCCCTCTCCCCAGGCAAACCACGATCACCCTGCAGGACAGAGAGACATGCATACATTTATACCTGAGCTACACTTAAAATAGACTTTATCATTATCAAAAAATTCATTAATCTTTCTGACCCTTATTAATTTTAACCTGAACTAAACATTTTGTTTTTTTATGCTACTGTGACTTTAAGACATCTATACAAATGCCCATATAAATTATGTGTGATGTAGCATGCTTCTTTTATTCATGAGTCCAGTATAGTTTATAACGCCCCCATCTTCTAAACCAAAGTCTCACCTTGGAGCCTGGGAGTCCCTCTCCTGATGGGCCCCTCGGCCCTGTCACTCCAGGAGCCCCCTGATCACCCTGAAAGATTCAACAAGCAATTCAATTGTATTTTCTTTTTTAAACCAGGTTATCATGACTTAGACACAACACTAGTAGAGGTGGGCAATATTAAATAATTAATGATTTTGCTGCTGATATATAATTACATCACAACAATTATGTCTTTTGTTAATTTAGTTTTAAAAAGTGTCTTGATTATTTTTAAAGTACACTACTGGTAGATTTTTGAATGTTTTTGTCTCTTATGCTCATCAAGGCTGTATTTATGTGATCAAAATACAGTACAACAGTAGTATTGTGAAATATTATTATATATTTATAGGAATAAATATATACATATTTATTCCTGTGATGCAAAGCTCCAGTTTCATTGTCACATGATCCTTCAGAAATCATTCTAATATGCTGATTTGGTGCTCAGTTATCATCAATTATTATTTTTAATAACGGTTCTTATTATTTTCAATGTTAAAATGTTTTTTGACGCTTCTATCCAATGGTGAATTGAAAGTTTTCAACATTGATAATGATCAGAAATGTTTCTTGAGCAGCAAATCAGCATATTAGAATGATTTCTGAAGGATCATGTGACACTGAAGACTGGAGTAATGATGCTGAACATTCAGCTTTGATCACAGGAATATTCAAACAGAAAACAGTTATTTTAAACTGTAATAATATTTCACAATTTTTCAAATGCATGCTTGCTTGAGTATAAAAAACATCTTGATTACCAAACTTTTCACTGATAATATACATTTTGCTTCGTCTTTGTGAAAACAAAAAACTTTTTAAGCCATTTCAGAGTAAATAAAGAAGTTGGAATGTCACCAAACTGCTGAAAAATATCAATGTATAATTATTTAAGCTATATTTCAGGTAGTAGATTGTTAACCTACTTTGGGCCCCTGAATACCTTCCCCTGGGGGTCCGTGTGGCCCTGGAGGACCTGGTCTTCCCATGTTGCCCTGAAACAGCAATACAGCAGGATTAATAAGGGCAGAACAGACAGCTTGTCTTCCTCAATCACCACAGCAACACAGACAGAGTCCCAATGCATGTGTGTTCAGACCTCTTGTTCTGGACCTGTGAGGTGTGCAGTATCACACTTTCATTACTCTAGTCAGGGAGATTCATGGGATGACTATCAATCTTACCGGCTGTCCCTGCAGTCCTTCACCAGGTGGTCCTGGCAAACCAGGCAAACCCCTGAATCCGACATCTCCCTGAAGAGAAATTAAAGTTTTACCGAAACCGCCATTTACTATGCAGTACATGTTCATGTTCCCCTACTTAATATAATTGAACTGTATTTCTGTAATATTTGCCACATAATCATTAGTTTGCTTTGTTTTATTACAATAAAAGTGTGACTTTTAAATAATTTAACTACTTTTTATAAGTTAGACATAGCAAAAAAATCAACATCTACTGTAGGCAAACCAAAAAAACATAAACTAGCAGAATTTAAATATTGGCGATTTTTTGTCCTTTCTTTAATTTAAATATTTTTGAAACAAAACAGTTGAATATTGAATACTGATTTATTGAATATTGATTTAATTGATAATCAGTTTTTACAGGGCTTTTTTTTGTGATAGTCAGAAATTACCCTCATATGTCATCATAAATGCATGCTGTGCCAAGTTTAAAAGGTAACTTCACCTTTGGTCCAGGAAGACCAATGCCCTCAGGGCCGGGCTCACCTTGTGGACCTGGTAAACCGGGCATACCCTGTATAAGGTAAACACACCTGCTCACTAACCTAGCAACAAACCGTAGTAAAGGAACTTTGATAAAAAAAAGACTTAGAAATGTATCTTTTGGGTGATGTATGAGCATGCAGTGATGCTTTAAATATGGATGTAAAAACTGCTTACCACTGGACCAGGAAATCCTTCACCTTTAGGCCCAAACGGTCCGGGTGGACCTGGGTTACCTCGATCACCCTAAATGTGATGATGTGATAAGGGAGAATATATATATATATATATATATATATATATATATATCTATATATATATATATATATATATATATATATATATATATACGGAATATATAAGAATAAAAATATATCTATATTCACGAAGGCTGCATTTATTTGATTGAAAATGCAGTAAAAACAGCAATGTTGTGAAACAACATTACAATTTAAACTGATAATAACAGAGCAGCAAATCAGCATATTAGGATGATTTCTGCTTTCTATTTCTATTTCTTTGATCACATAAATAAATTACATTTTAAAATATATTACAAAAACAGTTATTTTTTTTATAATTTTTTTTTTTTTTACAGTATCACTGATTACTGTATTTTTGATTAAATAAATGCAGCCTTGGTGAGCAGGAGAGATTTCTTTCAAAAACATTAAAGAATCTCAATTATTCCAAACTTTTCACCAGTAATTAAAAAATCTCAATTATTCCAAATTTTTACTGGTAATTTAAAAAATCTCAATTATTCCAAACTTTTCACCAGTAATTAAAAAATCTCAATTATTCCAAATTTTTACTGGTCATTTAAAAAATCTCAATTATTCCAAATGTTTACCGGTAATTAAAAAAATCTCAATTATTCCAAACTTTTCACCAGTAATTAAAAAAATCTCAATTATTCCAAACTTTTCACCAGTAATTAAAAAATCTCAATTATTCCAAACTTTTCACCAGTAATTAAAAAATCTCAATTATTCCGAACTTTTCACCAGTAATTAAAAAATCTCAATTATTCCAAACTTTTCACCAGTAATTAAAAAATCTCAATTATTCCAAACTTTTCACCAGTAATTAAAAAATCTCAATTATTCCAAACTTTTCACCAGTAATTAAAAAATCTCAATTATTCCAAACTTTTCACCAGTAATTAAAAAATCTCAATTATTCCAAACTTTTCACCAGTAATTAAAAAATCTCAATTATTCCAAACTTTTCACCAGTAATTAAAAAAATCTCAATTATTCCAAATTTTCACCAGTAATTAAAAAAATCTCAATTATTCCAAACTTTTCACCAGTTATTAAAAAATCTTAGTTATTCCAAACTTTTCACCAGTAATTAAAAAAATCTCAATTATTCCAAACTTTTTACCGGTAATTTAAAAAATCTTAGTTATTCCAAACTTTTCACCAGTAAATAAAAAATCTTAGTTATTCCAAACTTTTCACCAGTAATTAAAAAATCTTAGTTATTCCAAACTTTTCACCAGTAATTAAAAAATCTCAATTATTCCAAACTTTTTACCGGTAATTTAAAAAATCTCAATTATTCAGAACTTTTCACCAGTAATTAAAAAATTTCAATTATTCCAAACTTTTCACCAGTAATTAAAAAATCTCAATTATTCTGAACTTTTCACCAGTAATTAAAAAATCTCAATTATTCCAAATTTTTCACCAGTAATTAAAAAATCTCAATTATTCCAAATTTTTACTGGTAATTTGAAAAATCTCAATTATTCCAAACTTTTCACCAGTAATTAAAAAATCTCAATTATTCAAAATTTTTACTGGTAATTTAAAAAATCTCAATTATTCAAAATTTTTACTGGTAATTTAAAAAATCTCAATTATTCCAAACTTTTCACCAGTAATTTAAAAAATCTCAATTATTCCAAATGTTTACCGGTAATTAAAAAAATCTCAATTATTCCAAACTTTTCACCAGTAATTAAAAAAATCTCAATTATTCCAAACTTTTCACCAGTAATTAAAAAATCTCAATTATTCCAAACTTTTCACCAGTAATTAAAAAAATCTCAATTATTCCAAATTTTCACCAGTAATTAAAAAAATCTCAATTATTCCAAACTTTTCACCAGTTATTAAAAAAATCTTAGTTATTCCAAACTTTTCACCAGTAATTAAAAAATCTTAGTAATTCAAAACTTTTCACCAGTAATTAAAAAATCTCAATTATTCTAAACTTTTTACCGGTAATTTAAAAAATCTCAATTATTCAGAACTTTTCACCAGTAATTAAAAAATCTCTATTATTCTGAACTTTTCACCAGTAATTAAAAAATCTCAATTATTCCAAATTTTTCACCAGTAATTAAAAAATCTCAATTATTCCAAATTTTTACTGGTAATTTAAAAAATCTCAATTATTCCAAACTTTTCACCAGTAATTAAAAAATCTCAATAATTCAAAATTTTTACTGGTAATTTAAAAAATCTCAATTATTCCAAACTTTTCACCAGTAATTTAAAAAATCTCAATTATTCCAAATGTTTACCGGTAATTAAAAAAATCTCAATTATTCCAAATTTTTACTGGTAATTTAAAAAATCTCAATTATTCCAAACTTTTCACCAGTAATTAAAAAAATCTCAATTATTCCAAACTTTTCACCAGTAATTAAAAAAATCTCAATTATTCCAAACTTTTCACCAGTAATTAAAAAAATCTCAATTATACCAAATTTTCACCAGTAATTAAAAAAATCTCAATTATTCCAAACTTTTCACCAGTAATTAAAAAAATCTCAATTATTCCAAACTTTTCACCAGTTATTAAAAAATCTTAGTTATTCCAAACTTTTCACCAGTAATTAAAAAAATCTCAATTATTCCAAATTTTTACTGGTAATTTAAAAAATCTCAATTATTCCAAATTTTTACTGGTAATTAAAAAAATCTCAATTATTCCGAACTTTTCACCAGTAATTAAAAAATCTCAATTATTCCGAACATTTCACCAGTAATTAAAAAATCTCAGTTATTCCAAATTTTTACTGGTAATTTAAAAAATCTCAATTATTCTGAACTTTTCACCAGTAATTAAAAAATCTCAATTATTCCAAATTTTTACTGGTAATTAAAAAAATCTCAATTATTCCAAATTTTTACTGGTAATTAAAAAAATCTCAATTATTCCAAATTTTTACTGGTAATTGAAAAAATCTCAATTATTCCAAACTTTTCACCAGTAATTAAAAAAATCTCAATTATTCCAAATTTTTACTGGTAATTTAAAAAATCTCAATTATACCGAACTTTTCACCAGTAATTTAAAAAATCTCAATTATTCAAAGTTTTTAACTGGTAATTAAAAAATCTCAATTATTTCCAATTTTTTAACTGGTAATTAAAAAAACGTAATTATTCCAAACTTTTTACCAGTAATTTTAAAAAATCTAAATTATTCAAAATATTTTAACTGGTAATTAACAACTCTTAATTATTCTGAACTTTTTACCGGTAATTAATAAAATCTCAATTATTCCAAACTTTTCACTGGTAATTAAAAAATCTCAACTATTACAAACTTTTCACTGGTAATTAAAAAATCTCTTTTGCTCATTTTCTTCAGTGTTCTACAGATTAAAAAGTCGCACCTTTGGACCAGGCAATCCGTAACCAGTCTCTCCAATCGGTCCGGGAGGACCCGTGGGGCCCACATCACCCTGAAGACAAAAGGAGATGAGGTCATAACATTTCTTAACTCTGTTTTATAGCTAAGTTGGCTATGATGAATGTGAAACAGAAACGTTCTGATTCATTGTGTTGGCAGTGGGCCTTCCAGCCTGTAGGGTGTGGCACAGTTGTAGTAGCTTGGCTTTCTTACCTTTGGTCCTGCAAGAGCTCGTCCAGGTAATCCCGGCATTCCCAGCCTTCCTGGTACACCTGGCTCTCCCTGAAAAGAAACAGTATAATGTTCCTATGACGTAACTGCAGTGCTTCTACTATGTGAAAAACCACAAGCATTTTATTGCACTGTTACGTCAAACAATGAATAGTTTTGTACGCTTGGAGCCAAAAAATCATGCAGTTTTTCTCACATTTCATTAAAATATTATTATATTTAGTTCCTTTAGTTATTCTCTGTAGAGCACAACAGTAAGGTTCCGGAAACTGCATTCTTTTTCTCCCTATACATTCTTTTGAATTTAAGAAAAAACTTTTACAATAAACGTATACTACCGTTCAAAAGTCTGGGTCTGTACGATTTTTAAATATCTCACCAAGGCTGCATTTATTCGATTAAAAATACAGTAAAACAGTAATACTGTGAAATATTATTACAATTTAAAATAATTGTTTTTTTCCCCCAGGATTGAATACAAAGTACAGCATTCATTTGAAATATAAATAACTTACATTATAAAAGTCTTCACTCTCACTTTTGTTGAATTTTATGCATCACTGCTGAATATAAATATTAATTTCTTTGACCCCAAACTTTTGAACAGTACTGCGGTAGTGCATATATTGTAAAATATACTGTATTTTATAATTATGCTCAATGACTGCAAGTCAGTAGTTATATTGGAAAAATAATTTGCGCGGCTTCATGAGCATTTTTGTCTCTATCCTTGATTTTCATATACTTTTCATTCATGTTGTAACTCATCTTGGACTTGGTTGCTTTAGTTCATTGCTTAGTTATTTGTCATGTTATTAAATCATTTTTTGTAATGCCTATGGAGGAATTGAGAATCTACTTCCAGAACCAAAGTTGTGCTTTATTTTGTTTTTAGATATTCTCACCTTTGATCCTGACGGGCCACTTATACCAGGAGAACCTGGCAACCCTCGAACGCCACGTTGGCCCTGATCTCCCTATTAAGATTACAACATAGAATATCAATCAACACATACTGATGTAATGACACATGATATCGCCTTTTTTGACATCAACCAATCACAAGACACTCATACAGAAAGAAACTTTGACACTATTCAATATTAAAAAGCTTAATGAATGAAGTACCTTCTCTCCTTGAGTGCCAATTCCTGGAGCCCCTTCAGGTCCCCTCAAACCTGATGCCCCAGGCTCACCCTGATTGAAGAGAAACACAATAGAAGGAATATAAAGTCTTACCCATGAGGTTTTGCAATGCATTCAATATCCAGTTTACTTATTTACTGAGAGACAAATCAGATATCTAAGAGAAAATTTTAAAAAGCAGAACCCTCCAAAATAGATGACTTCACACCAGTCCAGACATCAGAAAGTTGAGTTACCTTTTGTCCTGGAGCACCATCCTCCCCGGGAAGTCCAGGCACCCCAGCCAGTCCAGATGCACCAGGCTCACCCTGAAGAAATAATATCAGTACTTAGAATCACCTAGGGATGTGCTCGAAGCTGAATACTATGTTCGGAAAGGAAATGACGCATTCTATGGAGCGATGGAAAAAATTTATTTCAATGCTTTTGAGTGCTCTCGCAATTATATAGTTGTGTAATTATATTGTATATAATTTGCAGACATCAGGGAGCTGCTATCAATAAGCGTGCTTTTGTAATCACTTTTGAATGCAAGTTTGCTTTTTACTTTTGCTTTCTAATTCATGATCATGTGTACTCTGTGTATAGGGAGCACAGGTTCTGATCGCACCTTTTACAGGATAAGCTATTTGTCAATGACCAAATCCTCCGATATCGTCTTGTCTGTCATCTCTTCACGTGATAAGTGAAATCTGATCAACTGTGATGTAAATGTCCCGCAGCAAGCCTAACTATGTCCCTTTAGGGGCTCCGTAGAATGTGTTAATCATTATCCATGCATTTCCAAATTCAGAATTAGGCTTCAGGCACATCCCTAGTATCACCTAAATTATTCATCATGGTCTAAAATTTGCTTCCATCCTGAATGGACCTTTTTGTTGAGATTATTAAGAATACAAACCTTTGCTCCAGGTTCACCCTGCCCTCTCTCTCCTGGCGCCCCCATCTCGCCTGGTAAACCTTGATCTCCCTAGGAAAAAATGGAAAATAGTCAAAAGATTAAGCCAAGAACAAATGTAACACTTCCTTTTACAGTTTTCCATGAATTACATTATTCTTATCAGTCTTTAGCAGTACCAACCTTGGGACCAGAGAAGCCCTCTCCTGGTGGTCCTCTACCTCCTGGAGGCCCCCTCGGACCCTCAACACCCTGATATTGAGAAAGAATACATTAGAAATCCCAAGATCACTCACTAATAATAATTGTGCTAGAAATAATCAGTAGCTCCTCACTGCAGAACACGAGATCCAGATCCAGGGGGTGGAGATGGGTAGGTTTAGGAATCAGGGGGTGGAGACGGGTAGGTTTAGGAATCGGGGTAGAGACGGGTAGGTTTAGGAATCAGGGGGTGGAGATGGGTAGGTTTAGGAATCGGGGTAGAGACGGGTAGGTTTAGGAATCAGGGGGTGGAGATGGGTAGGTTTATGAATATGTAAAGTGGGAGAGTTGGATCCAGATCCAGAGGGGGGAGATGAGTAAGTTTAGGAATCAGGGGGTGGAGATGGGTAGGTTTAGGAATCGGGGTAGAGACGGGTAGGTTTAGGAATCAGGGGGTGGAGATGGGTAGGTTTATGAATATGTAAAGTGGGAGGAGTTGGATCCAGATCCAGGGGGCGAAGACGGGTAGGTTTAGGAATCAGGGGGTGGAGATGGGTAGGTTTAGGAATCAGGGGGTGGAGACGGGTAGGTTTAGGAATCGGGGTAGAGACGGGTAGGTTTAGGAATCAGGGGGTGGAGATGGGTAGGTTTAGGAATCGGGGTAGAGACGGGTAGGTTTAGGAATCAGGGGGTGGAGATGGGTAGGTTTATGAATATGTAAAGTGGGAGAGTTGGATCCAGATCCAGAGGGGGGAGATGAGTAAGTTTAGGAATCAGGGGGTGGAGATGGGTAGGTTTAGGAATCCGGGTAGAGACGGGTAGGTTTAGGAATCAGGGGGTGGAGATGGGTAGGTTTATGAATATGTAAAGTGGGAGGAGTCGGATCCAGATCCAGGGGGTGAAGACGGGTAGGTTTAGGAATCAGGGGGTGGAGACGGGTAGGTTTAGGAATCGGGGTAGAGACGGGTATGTTTATGGATATGTAAAGTGGGAGGAGTTGGATCCAGATCCAGAGGGGGGAGACGAGTAAGTTTAGGAATCAGGGGGTGGAGACAGGTAGGTTTAAGAATCAGGGGGTGGAGATGGGTAGGTTTATGAATATGTAAAGTGGGAGGAGTTGGATCCAGATCCAGAGGGGGGAGACGAGTAAGTTTAGGAATCAGGTGGTGGAGATGGATAGGTTTAGGTATCGGGGTAGAGATGGGTACGTTTATGGATATGTAAAGTGGGAGGAGTTGGATCCAGATCCAGGGTGTGAAGACGGGTAGGTTTAGGGATCAGGGGGTGGAGACGGGTAGGTTTAGGAATCAGGGGGTGGGTGGAGATGGGTAGGTTTAGGAATCAGGGTAGAGGCGGGTAGGTTTATGGATATGTAAAGTGGGAGGAGTTGGATCCAGATCCAGAGAGGGGAGCCGAGTAAGTTTAGGAATCAGGGGGTGGAGACGTGTAGGTTTAGGAATCAGGGGGTGGAGACAGGTAGGTTAAGGAATCTTGGTAGAGACGGTAGGTTTAGGAATCAGGGGGTGGAGACGGGTAGGTTTAAGAATCAGGGGGTGGAGATGGGTAGGTTTATGAATATGTAAAGTGGGAGGAGTTGGATCCAGATCCAGAGGGGGGAGACGAGTAAGTTTAGGAATCAGGGGGTGGAGATGGGTAGGTTTAGGAAACGGGGTAGAGATGGGTATGTTTATGGATATGTAAAGTGGGAGGAGTTGGATCCAGATCCAGGGTGTGAAGACGGGTAGGTTTAGGGATCAGGGGGTGGAGACGGGTAGGTTTAGGGATCAGGGGGTGGAGACGGGTAGGTTTAGGAATCAGGGGGTGGGTGGAGATGGGTAGGTTTAGGAATCGGGGTAGAGGCGGGTAGGTTTATGGATATGTAAAGTGGGAGGAGTTGGATCCAGATCCAGAGAGGGGAGCCGAGTAAGTTTAGGAATCAGGGGGTGGAGACGTGTAGGTTTAGGAATCAGGGGGTGGAGATGGGTAGGTTTATGGATATGTAAAGTGGGAGGAGTTGGATCCAGATCCAGGGGGTGAAGACGGGTAGGTTTAGGAATTAGGGGGTGGAGATGGGTAGGTTTAGAAATCGGGGTAGAGACGGGTAGGTTTATGGATATGTAAAGTGGGAAGAGTTGGATCCAGATCCAGGGGGTGAAGACGGGTAGGTTTAGGGATCAGGGGGTGGAGACGGGTAGGTTTAAGGATCAGAGGGTGGAGACGGGTAGGTTTATGGGATCAGGGGGTGGAGACGGGTAGGTTTAGAAATATGTAAAGTGTGAGGATTTGGATCTGGATCCAACCTCGCCCCCTGGATCTTAGTTCTGCAGTGAGGACCATCTCAAAATAATCACCTTTTGCATTTAAAAAAACAGGAAAAGTCTTTCATGATTTTTTCAGACTGTCCTTTAAAAAAACAAACAAAAAAAACGACCCTATAGGTTGTTACAGTATGACCTATATTTACGTTTTAAAGTCATGCGCCCTCTAGCTGGCGTAAAAATAATGAGAGTGTCGTCTTACGTCTGTCGTAATGAAATGACCCCCTAAACCTACCCTTAGTGATTTAGACTGCATATACACTTTATGAGCACTTGTTCCCTGGGATCGAACCCACGATCGCATGATCACATGATTGCATAATGTTATTGCAATGCTCTGCCAATTGAGCTACGCGAAACCCGAAATATGATGCAGATAAAAGGGAACAATGCATTAAAATTGTGTCCTGTTGTTGATAGGGGCGCTACTTTAGCAAACGCTCATATGGGTCGTATTTCAGAGAAGTGACAAACAACCTTTATAGGCGTATTGGTTGGAGAACATGTTGGATTTTTTATGGTTTTGGTATTAAAATGGAAAACATTATTTGGAATTATATATATAAATATATATAGTAGGCCAAGTAGAGAGAGGGTATTTTTTAAGACCTTAAAAGGTGCAGTTTAACTGAAAAGGACACTATGGGGCTATTGCCATGTTACTAAAAGGCAAATTAGCACGCAATTCCATAAAAGCACGATGGGAGTGGAGAGTTCTGTGTGTAATCAACTGACGACGCGCAAATTAAAGAACACAGATGCAGTCGGATCATTTCCATAATGACCAACAACATCTACCAAGAGCAGCGCAAATTAGCGTCTGGTTTAGAACATGCTTTCTTGGGGCAGTAAATGATGGTGCAAATACCAGTAAATTGACTTGTGCAAACCTTAGTAAATCACCTCGCATGATTCATGTAAATACTATCCTTCCATAAAATTAGCATCTGAAAGGGAAACTCCTACAAATGCATATGCAATAATGTCAGGTACAAAAACAGCTATGTCCACGCCTTTTCAGTGCTGATTTTTCACTGTATGTCTTTAGCAAATCCTGACAGTAGTTTTTAACGCCAAAACAGGGTATGACCTGGTGCAACCTGTTAGTAAATCTGGCCCTATATATGTTACAAAATAATGCCGCTTCATATTCATCCATGTACTTCTTCTCAATTCACTGGACTCTGTAAATAAGTCAAGGACAGTTAAACACACATAAGTCAAGTCATATCACCTTTTCTCCCTGAATGCCAAGCCCTGTAAGTCCAACTGGTCCTGGCAAACCTGGAGGCCCAAGCTCACCCTGAAGACACAAAGAGGATGGGTCAGTTTCAGATAGAACCGAATAAAACAGCTCTAAAATATTCTGATAATGAACTTATGAGAATAATAACCTGTATACTTTGAGCATAGGAAATGACTGGTGTTTTATTTCTCTACTAGCAGGTGAGCAGGACTCATTTTTTCCCACAGTAACTTGAGCTGTACTGCCCTCCCATCTGCTCTTTCTCGCCCTCTATCACAGCATGTTAATGGGAACGTAGGGCCACTTTACATACTTCATTAAGTCTTTTGTGTGTCATAGATGGTGTGGTTGTGTGAATCCCATTCATGGGCTAATATATTTACAGCCCACCTTATTGCCTTTGATTCCCAGGCCCGGTTGTCCTCTTGGTCCCTTCGGCCCTTCCAGACCACGGTCCCCCTGTCAAACAAAAGAGGCGTCATCAGCCCAGCGTCTCTGAAATACTAACCTCCCTTTCTTTGCCATTCAGATGCATTTACTGCACTGCACATATTGCTTCTTTGTCTATTGAAAATGCTCATTAAAGGATTTCAGACTGATAATAATACAGTGCAATCCCTCAGTGAGCCTCAATTGTTGTTTTTCCAAAGTGGCTCAATTTGTCTGATGGCAGGTTGAACTGATAAGGAATAAATTAGAGCTAATCCAGGATTTGTTTATCTTGGATTTATTTTAATATAATAAACACTACTTAATCAATATAGAACCTTCACCACTGATGAATTCCAGTATTATTTTGGTATTATTTATATACTATTGTAGTATTTGGTAATATTTTAAATTAGCTTTTATTTTTATATTTTCAGTTTTTATTTTAATTTTAGTAATTTTCTCATTTGCTTTTATCATTCTTATTTGTTTTTTATATTTATATTTAGTTTTTATTTATTTATATTTCATTTTAATAATTTTAGTACTTCAACATATTTAAACTTTATTTCAGTTAGTTGAAAACTTATTTTTAAAGGTTTTAGATAACAATAATACTTAAAGGAATATTATAAAGATTTATGATAATGCTTTGCATTTGATATATCTAAAGCACTCCAAATGACAAAACATTTCATGATGAGATGTTTTAATAATGAACTTCAGAAGCAAAAATGGTGTTAGAGCTGATAAGTTCAGTTCATTCCTGTGAATCAGTTCAAATTGTTTGCATGTATCGGTTCAAAACTTAACTTGTTTGCATCATCATGAATACGAAATATCACAAAGTAATGACATAATTTAGTTTAGCTACTGTATGAAGGTTTTCAAAGTGCTGAGGTACAGACATACAGACGTGAATCAAGTTTCTTTGCTATATTTTTCACTTATGGTAATATTTTATATGCAGTTCTGGCTTTGATGTACTGAAGATCTACTTAGACTTCTAACATTACAAAGAGGCTTAATAGAGGTCAAGGAAATCCATTAAATTCTGTCTCGTGTTCTCCAGCTGGTAATGCTCAGCTAATTTATCTGTGAACACACATTAATTAATAGCCTTGGGTTTTGAAATGAGGATTTACCAAGGGCTTTGAGCCTCTAATGAAGTATATTAAAATAATTACAAGTGTCGAATTTGTTTACTTAGATCTTGTGAGATTCCCTTTGGCTGCTACAAATCTCCAGGTAGATTAAAGCGCAGAGAGTGACATTAGTGAGAACATTAGTGGGTTTTTGGTCGAGCTTTACCTTTGGACCTGGAAAACCCTCTCCTTGTGGTCCTTTCTCACCTTGAACCCCCTGTGGCCCTTGAGGTCCCTGATTTCATGGAGAAATGTGAGATGTCATATAGCACCACAATGCAAGAGCATAATCTAATCACTCTTATAATAATATGCCAAATGAATTGATTCTTGTTTCTTATAGTGGTTTTTGCATGCTGAGTTGCAGGCCTAAACAGAATGTGCTGCATTTTCTGCACTGATTTTGTGGGAAAAATCTGTGAAATGCTTTTAAACATGGTAAATAAATGTGCTAAATGGAGCTGAGAGCTGCTACATTCTTATCAAATCAGCCAAAATATTTAATAAATTAACATGCAAGTGACAGGGGAGCATGTGTAGAACTTTATGTTGTGCATTTCAATTCTGTTCAGATATACGGGTGTAAAGTCAGTGTGAGCTGATTAGTAAACAATATTATTGTGGAAGATGAATATTTCTGACCTTCTGCTTGTATACTTACAGGCAGACCTGGCTCGCCTATTCCTGGTGGACCCGGAGGACCTGCTCTCCCCTGAAATCCCATATCTCCCTGCAGACGGATTCATTTCAGGAGAAAGAGTAAGAAATATAAAACAGGAATACATATCTGAGAATCACCACAATCATTACTATCTTATATCTAAAAATAAATCATATCATATTTGATACACCAGGCTTTATGGCTCATATTGTATGATATAGTGAGAATATGGAGCTCATGCTCGAGGAGGAGAAAACCTTATTCAAAGGCCCAAACTGAGCAAAAATATGCAATTTGGGGCATTTGCTGTTTTGGCCTAAATATAAGATGATATTTTCATAGCTTGTAAGTTGTAATATAAATCAATGAGATCTTTATAACAGTATAGCAGACTACTTACATAAAATGCATATAAATGTCAGTTGTCATTCTATATCAATCAATAATATGTCTTAGTAAGATGATATTTAAATTCTTAGTTTTATGATCAAAGCTCAATTAAGATTCAAAGGCCTGATGGATCATAATTAATACTTATATTTTAACATGATTTTTCTAAAAAGAAAAATGCTGGATAGAAACTAAATAACCCTAAGTTGCTTCAGTCTAGTAAATGTTCATATTGAAACATTTCTAACAATATAAAAGTTATTATTACATTTAATTTTTAAAAATAAGTAAAGATTTTACAGCAAAAAGACATGAAGGGGGACATTTTTACAATTATACTAAAAGGGCTTTTACTTGTTAAAAAAAGTTAAAACTATCAATGTATGTAGTAGTTTGTGTACAACAGGCTTTTCAGCAAAGTTTTGATCGTGATAATTTTAAAGAAATTTGCATATCAAATTTATAGGGTTAAATTAAGTCCCATTTTAAGTGGCTTATTATCCATGGAAAGTCAAAGGAAAAAACCCATCCTAATCCAGCCTAAGATGGTTTACTGGTCTAAGCTGGTCTTACATCCTGGCCAAGCTTGTATTATGGTGGTTTATCAGGGGTGTGTTTCCCAAAGCCAACTATAGTGTCAAGTTCTGTCATTACCAACACAGTTCAATGGATCTTGCGACCATATTTGAGTAATGATGCTTTTGGGAAATGCACCCCTGGTCTCCTAGCCTGATCAACTGAAAAGTGACCCAAACTTTTCAAGGCTGAGAGACCAGTTTTAAGGTGTTTTCCAGCTTTAAAGTCTGATTGTTTGTGGTGATGTCGGAGAATTTAAGTGTATTTGCAGTAAAATGGAAAAGAAAAGAAAAGAAAAGAAAAGAAAAGAAAAGAAAAGAAAAGAAAAGAAAAGAAAAGAGAAAAAGATATATTTGGCTGACCTTTGGTCCAGGAAGTCCTATTCCACTGTCGCCCTGTATTCCAGGTGGGCCAGCAGGGCCACGCTCACCCTGTGATTAATTAGAAACAAAAACAACAAATCTAATAAATTATATAAAAATATCACATTCATTATTACTTATGGAAGAAATTTCTAATTGTGTGAAATCTGTATGCAAAACATAAGAGTTTTGCAACATCAAGTATGTAGTTATATAAATTCAAGTTTAAATTTAAATTCAAGTTGTCGTCTCAGAGAAACATTAAAGGTGTTCAGTATAGCTTGAATTCTGTGGACAATATCTGTGATATGCTGTTGATAATCACTGAAAATAATTGCAACTCATCCCTCAGTTTGTACTTAAAATGGTGCTGACAAACTTACAATGGATCCAGTTCCACTGAAAACACGTGAATGTCAACGAGCTGAATTTATTTTCTGTGGAAATCGAAAGTAGGTCACAGATTCTGTCAATAGAGCTTAAGTTGAATTTAACCAGGAATGTTTCTTTTACACAACCTTAAGTCAGAATGTTATATGACATGAATGCAAATGAAGTTACTCAATATTCGTATATTTTTAGAAAATGTGCTAATGTTTCCAGTGGGTTACCTTACTATACTTAATATGAACAAATAAATAAAAAAATCCTTTTTTGTTTGTTTTGTTTTTGTATGGTAAGTATGGTAAGGTAACCTACTGGAAGCATTAGCACATTTTCTAAAAATTACACACACATATATATATATATATATATATATATATATATATATATATATATATATATATATATATATATATATATATATATATATACACTGATCAGGCATAACATTATGAGCACTGACAGGTGAAGTGAATTACACTGATTATCTCTTCATCACGGCTCCTGTTAGTGGGTGGATATATTAGGCAGCAAATGAACATTTTGTCCTCGAAGTTGATGTGTTAGAAGCAGGAAAAATGGGCAAGCGTAAGGATTTGAGTGAGTTTGACAAGGGCCAAATTGTGATGCTAGACGACTGGATCAGAGCATCTCCAAAACTGCAGCTCTTGTGGGGTGTTCCCGGTCTGCAGTGGTCAGTATCTATCAAAAGTGTCCAAGGAAGGAACAGTGATGAACCGGCGACAGCGTCATGGATGGCCAAGACTCAATGATGCACGTGAGGAGCGAAGGCTGGTCCGATCCAACAGACGAGCTGCTGTAGATCAGATTGCTCAAGAAGTTAATGCTGGTTCTGATAGAAAGGTGTCAGAATACACAGTGCTTCAGTTTGTTGCGTATGGAGCTGCATAGCTGCAGATCAGTTAGGATGCCCATGCTTACCCCTGTCCACCGCCGAAAGAGCCAACAGTGACACGTGAGCATCAGAACTGGACCACGGAGCAATGAAAGAAGGTAACCTGGTCTGATGAATCACGTTTTCTTTTACATCACGTGAATGGCCAGGTGCGTGTGCGTCACTTACCTGGGGAACACATAGCACCAGGATGCACTATGGGAAGAAGGCAAGCCGGCGGAAGCAGTGTGATGCTTTGGGCAATGTTCTGCTGGGAAACCTTGGGTCCTGCCATCCATGTGGATGTTACTTTGACACGTACCACCTACCTAAGCATTGTTGAGACCATGTACACCCTTTCATGGAAACGGTATTCCCTGGTGGCTGTGGCCTCTTTCAGCAGGATAATGTGCCCTGCCACAAAGCAGAAATGGTTCAGGAATGGTTTGAGGAGCACAACAATGAGTTTGAGGTGTTGACTTGGCCTCCAAATTCCCCAGATCTCAATCCAATCGAGTATCTGTGGGATGTGCTGAACAAACAAGTCAGATCCATGGAGGATCCACCTCACAACTTACAGGACTTAAAGGATCTGCTGCTCACATCTCTGTGTCAGATACCACAGCACACCTTCAGAGGAGTCCATGCCTCGACGGGTCAGGGCTGTTTGGGCAGCAAAAGGGGGACCAACACAATATTAGGAAGGTGGTCATAATGTTATGCCTGATCATAAATATATATATATATATATATAAATATATATATATATATATATATGAAGAGTTCATTTGCAAAAACCGATAAACGCCATTTAAAAAAAAAAAAATGAACTAAGTGTTGTGCATTATTCTCCATATATAGCACGTTCTGTACCCTAAATCCATTTTGTCAGAAGAGCCGGTTTTGCCCACTTTCAGGCATCGCAAGTTCACGTTTTACAGCAGAAGCTGACAAGCGCCCTTGTTTGTGTACAGACAGAAACCGATAAGTCCGTTTTAGCGAATCAGCGCGCAGTATTCAGGTCAGGTGACAAGTCTTCTAGTCACTTCAAAAAGACGCGCTAGCTGAGGGAAGTTTTATCAAAGCTCACTAAAAGTGATCGAGGATTTATGATTTCGACTCCTGTAAGTCCTTGTACACCATACACGACTTACATGCTGAAAAATTGGTTGTCCTTTTGCTTGTGTGTGTGTGTGTGTGTGTGTGCGCGCGCGCACGTGCGTGTGTGGATGAGTGCGTGTGTGTGTACCGTGTGTACTTGTGTGCCGATCTCTGTGTGTGTGTGTGTGTGTGTGTGTGTGTGTTTGAGAGAGAGAGCGTGCGTGTGTGTGTGTGTTTGAGAGAGAGAGCGTGCGTGTGTGTGTGTGTGTGTGTGTGTGCGCGCGCGTGGGTGGGTGGGTGTGTGTGTGTGTGCGTTTGTGTGCACATGTGTGTTTGAGAGTGTTTTAAATGCAATTACTTGGGTTTTGTTTAACTATGAAACATGAAATGTGGAGTTATCTGCTTTTGCCAAAAAAACGACGGTTGGAGTTATCTGCTTTTGCTAAAAAACAAAGTTTTAATATATATATATATATATAAAACATACTTTCAATGAATTTTTATTTTTTAATTTACCTGTATTTTTTAGAGTTATCATTACTTAATCAAAACAGCCCAACTGCAGTTTGATTGTTATAACTTGGAATGCACAATAAAAAAAACATGATTTGTGAGAATTCATAAAAATGGAGTTATCTGTTTTTGCAAATAAACTCTTTATATATATATATATATATATATAATTAATTGCCTCAAACCTCAAGGTTTCTCGATTCTGTTGATTCCTGTCCACATTAAAGGTATTGTTCAATCTGTTGCATTATCAGCTTATTTTAAGCATGATTTTCAAATAGGACCATATAGACACTATCTGTTGTCAAAAAAAAAGTACAATCCAAAGTAAACAAGTAAGTCAGCATGAGCAGTCACAAATCCGCTCATGACATTTACAGTTTTCATTTCACTGTGCTGCATTCTCTTTGTTCACGTCATTTGCGTGTCTGTGCATGAAGAGAACACATTTACATTTTGCACAGCATTTTTCCATCATGCACATTTCTATACTGTTATTAGCTACCATGACAATAATCTCAGCCCACCCACGAACCACCGCTAATCCTGACCTGACAAGCACTTTCTAGCAAGTTACATTATCTCATTGTTTGAATTTTAAGCTTAGTAGTATGGGTTTATTATTATCCAAATAATAATGGCAGTCTATTATTGTGGTATCATCTATTTTTAGGTGAATCTTCCTCTAAAAACAAAACAAGCTGTTGTTCACATCGGTCTGTGACACTAGCTAGACACCATGTGCCCTGGTTAGTGAGGACAGCTGTTTAAACCTCTGAATGCTTCCTGCTGTTAAATTAAACAAGAGGAAACTACTAGCAGAGCAGCAGGCTTCACTACAGGCATCTATTAAAAGAAATCCAAAACGTGTCAAAACACGTACATCTTCGACCCTCTTTTTGAGCACAAGACTTAAACTAAAATTGCTGCTGTTCATGAACCCTTTGCACTGCAGACATAACCATTGTCTCTTTTGAAAGAAGACACTTTGGAGATTACTGTCCAAAAGTCAGAAATAAAGGATTAGTTCACCCAACAATGAAATTATATAATAAAATAATCATGATGAGAGATAGTAAGAAAAAGGGATGCATGATTGTTTTACATAAACATACTGTACAAGACACTGGCCTAGAAACACAATGGAGTGAAAGCCTTATGTAAGCCTTTTCTGCACCTCAGAGTGCATCATTTATTCGAAAATGGACACGAATGAGAAGTCCTTTTAAAGAAATGTGAAGTGAACAACTGAATGCATCAATATTTCTCATTCACTTTGGCATAAACATTCTAATGGATTTTATCTAATGGATGTAGCAAACGAACAAGCCTCCAACGCGTGGTTTTTCTCACGCACGCTAACATGCTGAACAAGTGATGGCTTTTGGAGTCATGGGAAACCTTGAAACTTTTCCAGGTGTGCTTGTTAAACGTGATGAACTGAATTTTTCAGGATAATAGTTTGTGATTATAAGGCACAGACCTTCTTGCCCTGTGGGCCCTCTGGTCCGATGTCACCCTGTGGTCCTGGTAAACCCTGCAGGGGAAACATGAAATAGTATGTTACAGTAGCGTGAACATTTGAATGATGTCTCTGAGGATGTGTAGCATTATCTGTAGACATCAAAGCATTATGCTGCTTTACAATGCAGTAAAATGTTTCGCTATTTTAATCATATGTTGGGTGAAGTTCAAAATGTTTGAACATTTACCTCCTCTGAAATAAACTCAGAGGAGGTAAATGCTAAATACAGGTGTAAACAGGCTCTAAAACATTCTGTTATTGGTCACTTCAAACCACATTTGCATATTCAGTCAGCAGCAAAGGACCGCCTACTAACCTGTCAATCAACCATAGTGCTACCCCAACTAACAGAAAAGTTTTAAGAACATTTTGCTCATTTTCCCTTTAAGTTATGAAAACATTATTTCTGAATGTTCACAGAAAGTTCAAATGGCCAATTTTTTACATGTTTTAAAATGTTTTTTTCTTGGTTACGCAAACGTTAAGGGAACATTCTGTTTTATCATTCTTTAAACATTATGGGAATGTTACTATTTGGAATGTTCTCTGAACATTCTAAAACAAGCAGCAACATTCAACACATGTTAGATGAATGAAAGTTCTATTAATGTTACTGAAAGAACTCTAGGCGTTTCTCAATGTCAAGGAAGGATCCTCGGAAGCCAGAATTTCGAGGATGCTACGTCATCGACATCCGTCAAAGGACTGTTCCAATGTCGAGGATCCTCGGAATTTCAAACAAGGACTGAGTCCTTCGTTCGAAAAATATCCCATACACAGGAAAGGATGCATATGTGTATCCTTCGCGCTCGCAAATCACCCACAATCCTATGCGTGCAGCTTTGCAATCTTGTTCAAAAATGTTTTAAAAAAATGTTGGACGTTAGCGGGCAATATGCTTTCAAATGTAAGTATATTTACGTTACCAAACATTTGTTATAACAGTAGTAAATATGTCAGATAAATAAAGTTTAACGTTTAAATGCCAGTACAAATTACTACCGTATTGATATTATAAATTATACAAATACAAATTTCGTTATTGATGGCTAACTGAACCGGACCGTTGTTAGCTTGTTTGCCATCACCGGCATCCTTTATAAATAACTAGTTAAGTTGTCTAAAGTATTTTAACGTTAATATTATACCATTATACCATTCACAGCGTTATTCATAGCTTTCTCGTATTTTTTAACAGGGACCAAGGAATACGTTCATACGTCTCCGTGTAGAAAACAAGCAGCTGTTTACCGGGGGGTAATGACGCAATGACGTGCACTTGCTAGTCTGTTCCATTTACGTGTTCTCTGAATGCTAAAGAGGAGCGTCTCCTAGACTCTGAAGGAAGTGACTTGGAAGGACCAGTCCTGCCAAGGAAGTATCCTTGACATTGAGAAACGCCTTCTGTTTGTAACTTTGAGAGAACTTTGCCAGAACTTTAGGGATGTTCTGAGAATGTTCATTGTTAGCTGGCACAACACTTTTAAAGTTAAGGACCTTACATTTTCAAAGTTACAGAAGGTACGGCTTTATATGGAAGCATGTTTCTGCCACTAAATAAAAAATAAAAAAGGTAATTAAAAAGGTAAAAGGTAAAAGTTCAGTCTTTATCTCACAATTCTGACTTTATAACTCGCAATTCTGACTTTATAACTTGCAATTCTGACTTTATAACTCACAATTCTGACTTTATAACTCACAATTCTGACTTTATATCTCACAATTCTGACTTTATATCTCACAATTCTGACTTTATAACTCACAATTCTGACTTTATATCTCACAATTCTGACTTTATAACTCACAATTCTGACTTTATAACTCGCAATTCTGACTTTATAACTCACAATTCTGACTTTATATCACGCAATTCTGACTTTATAACTCGTAATTCTGACTTTATAACTTGCAATTCTGACTTTATAACTCACAATTCTGACTTTATATCACACAATTCTGACTTTATAACTCACAATTCTGACTTTATATCTCACAATTCTGACTTTATATCACGCAATTCTGACTTTATAACTCGTAATTCTGACTTTATAACTTGCAATTCTGACTTTATAACTCACAATTCTGACTTTATATCACACAATTCTGAATTTATATCACGCAATTCTGACTTTATAACTCGTAATTCTGACTTTATAACTTGCAATTCTGACTTTATAACTCACAATTCTGACTCTATATCACACAATTCTGACTTTATAACTCATAATTCTGACTTTATAACTCGCTATTCTGACTATAACTTGCAATTCTGACTTTATATCACAATTCTGACTTTATAACTTAATTCTGACTTTAGAACTCACATTTCTGACATTATAACTTGCAATTCTGACTTTAGAACTAACAATTCTAACTTTATATCACACAATTCTGACGTTATAACTCACAATTCTGACTTTATAACTCACATTTCTAATTTTATAACAATTCTGACTGTAACTCGCAATTCTGATTTTATAACACAATTCTGACTGTAACTCACATTTCTAATTTTATAACACAATTCTGACTGTAACTCGCAATTCTGATTTTATAACTCATAATTCTGACTTTAAATCTCACAACTGTGAGTTTATATCTCGCATTTCTGAGAAAAAAATGTGTTTTTTCTCGCAATTGCAAGACAAAAGATAGTATTGTAAGATAAAAAGTTGCAATAACCTTTCAATTTTATATTTCATGGCAGAAACAAGCTTCCATATTTAAAAAGAAAACAACTGTAACAGTTCATATTGGACATATACATACATGTAATATACAGACAAATGGTACATTTTTTGTTTGACATAAATGTGAAATAAATGTATAATCACACACCTGCAGACCTCTGGACCCTTGTGTGCCAACTGGACCTTCAGGACCCTATCAGATGGTACAATATACACTAATTAAGCATTTGAAACCTCAACAGCATTTGTGTTCATCATATTTTTAAGGAGCGTGCAGAATTCTGTAACGTCTGAAGGTTTACGCACCCGGTCTCCTTTGATTCCTGGAGTACCACATTCTCCTCTTTCACCCTGTAGACAGTCAAGAGATGATTCTAGTCATGACAATCTCACATGATTGTGCACTTTAACAGAAATAAATTATGAAGGGGTGCATGGATTCAGTACCTGCTCTCCTTTGTCACCTGGTTTCCCCTGTGAGCAAAACAGGAAAACATATTAATAAATATATTTTTTTAGAAATACCATATTTATTCACATCTTGCAAGTTGATCAGTAATGTGATGTCACACTAATATTTTGTCTGGATATATTAAATTGTTAAAAATATACATACAAATATATCAAAATTTACTTTAATAATTTATTTAGGCTTAAAGTTAAAACAAAATTCTAGCCTAGGTTTGTGCAAATGTCTGGAGATTGTAAACAAAAACTATCTTGAAAAAAGCAGTATGAAATAATATTTTATTAATGTTACAGCAAAGCAGTTTTGTTTTACAATAAAAAAATAACATGTCTGCCAAATAAAAGTCAGTGTGTGGCAATCAAAAATACAGCACTGCAAAAGATGTTTTTCAACTTGGAGTTTTTGTCTTGTTCCCAGTCCAAATATCTAAAAATTCTTAAATCAAGAAGCATTTTCTAGGAAAGTAAAAATTATTGTCTTGTTTTCAGAAAAAAATTAGTCAAAATGAAGTAAACAAGCAAAATAATCTTATTTCAGACCGAAAACAAGATTATTTTGCTTACCCCATTTTTGATGATCACACCAGACATTAGAAGTTTAGACCATTCTTTAAATATTTGTTTCATTTTTACCCTAATACTGTAGGTTTTCAATCATGTAGCACAATACTTGAAGATTGAGTAGTGATTTTGCGGATCCACCCATCAGCCACTCACCTCTGTACCATCACGACCAGGAAGTCCACTTAAACCAGAATCACCCTAACAAGAGCACAAAAGGATTTTTTAGATAGGATTACATAACACAGTCTGTCATTCTTGATTCACGTACTGCTGAATCGGAGAAAGTGTGTATATGAAATCTAAAAAGAAAATTAGGAGACAAATACACTATATAAAGAGCCATCAGCCATCTACATCAACGAAAGCAGGCACACGCCAGAGAGAATGACAGAAATGCTGACCTTTTGACCTTTAGCCCCAGGGGTTCCATCTTCACCTGGGCGACCCTTCTTTCCCTGCCGGGGAAATAGGAGAAAGTGAGCAGCGGTATTAGTGAAAAAAGTGAATGACCTCATATTTTTGATGCCTACAGGAGCTAAAAGTATTTTTCCTATATCAGTATAAGTTTCCATCTATCTATTTTTATCTGCAGTTTGTGATATTGCATAAAAAAACACTGCCAAGATGTGCATACATTAAAAACAAATGTGCATAAAAAACTTTTTATCCATTAAGAAAATATGCAAATGTGTTTCCACCTACGATGGAAACACATTTACTGAATAAATCCCTCAATAAGCAACAGAAAACCCATGTGATTGGATAACTGGACTAACAGATGGACCAATAGCATTGCACAGCATCTCAAATGTTGATTTGATCAAGTCTGAAATCAAAATGATTTGGTTTAATTTCCTCCCAGAAGTGTCTCGCATGATTATGTTCCCAAACGCCAGCATCTAAATACAAGATAAGGTGTTTATTTTGTTTTGTCTTTGCGCTCTGAGATACAAGTCATTTATGATGCAGGAAAAAAGAGCCACGGTTTCTTACCCGATTGCTGCAACTTCCATTTTTATTGCAGATATTTTGAGACAATTTCCCAGGAACTGATGATTTTGTTCTCTTGAACACATGGGATGGAAACGGTCCTTTATTCACAAATGTTTTATGCGATATTACAGTTTTCCACAAGTTAAATTTGCAGCTTTGGATGGAAACATAGCTATTGTTATTTTATTATTTATATAATATTATAGTATTTATTAATATTTTGCTTTCTATATATATATATTCAGTTATCATTTTCATTTTATTTGAAGTTTTCAAAGACTTTATGTGCTTTTGTAATTTTGTAAGTATCTCTATTTAGCTTTAATTTATTTTTATTTTAGTTTTAGTCATTTTAATACTTTAACATATATCGGTTAACATTTCTATTTTTTATTTTTTGAGTTTAAGTTTTGCATCTAATATAACTTTTTCAATTCATGAAAATGTTTTTTCTCAATCTAAATCTAACAAAACATCCTATTAGCAATTTATGGCAGCATATTACTAAATATTTCAATTAAAAAAATAAGATATCATGTCTAGTGAATTGCTTTCTGAACCAGTTAATTTACATGAACTGTTCAAACGAAACATTTCATTAAAATGAATTGAACTTCTCAGTGTTATGAATGAACGTGGACAGTCTGGAGTTTGAGTTTATTATCAGTTCACTTGTCACCTGGTCAACACTAACTGCTTCGGTCACAGCAAACGTGCAGACCAGAGGACTTTACGCTAATGAGAGCAATTACTGAGACCTGTAATTTACAGCCATGAGAATGTGTGGAATCCCTGAGAGGTGAAAGCACCTGGATAATGATGGTTAGGCGTCTGTCAGTCAATAACTGACTCTAACATGATCCGCCTTCTACACACTACAGGTTCGTTTTATAAGCCGTGTTAAAGGGGGACTCAGTAGTATTTCAAAAACACTGTTTGGAAGTTAGTCGGGCCGACACCAACAACAAACATCTAACCAATCAGCATTAGGGGGCGTATGATGGTCGAGGAGAGAGAACGACCAAGAGGGAGATTTGAAAATAAGAGAAAAAACTGTCAGCTGTGATAAACACATCCACTCGCATTGTGTGTGTAACAGTGGCCAGATAGTGAGAGTTTTGCAGTTAAACTACTGCACACTGACACTGCCAGCAGCGAGTGGGCCAGGGTTCGAGACCAACTCGGAGCAGGGTGGTTAGGATTGGAGGATGAGTTTTGGAGGTGGAGCAATGAAGCAAGGATTGGGTTTGTTTGGGTTGATTTTAAATGTAAACAATGTCCAACAGCATTTTTCAAAATCTACTTACCTCACTTTTAGACTTTTAGACTTCGAGTCAATATGAACTTGATCAATGTTATATTGACCAAAATCACTTACACGTTGTAACGCAGAGTTGAAATGTTGTTGCCCAGAAAAAATAACAAATGTGTAGAGAATGCGCAGAGCTCGAGGAAATGATGCACGTGAGGAGAGCTGGCGTATTTTCCCCGGGTTTAATAAAATGACTTATACATCGTCACATTCGTCCGCATACATGGGGATGAGTGAGAGAAAAGGATACAAATAACCATTCAACTTAGGTCACAAATAGAAAAAGGAAAGTAAAAGGGAAAAAAGTACTAAGTCGATTGAGCGGTTATCTCTTCTCCTGCTCACCGTTTGCATTCTCCTACAGCCGCGCGCACACTATGCACATGCGCAGTTCACATTCTACCTCAAATTACTATAAATGCTCTAAGTGACCGTTACAACGTACTATATCAAACTCAGAGACGGTCCTCCAAAAAAAAAACGACCCTATAGGTTGTTTTTCAAGCACCTTATTACGACCTATATTGAAGTCATGCGCCCTCTAGCTGGCGTAAAAATAATGACAGTGTCGTGTCGTCATGACGTATGACTGTTGTTACCAATCAAAATGCGTGTTCATTACACCACTTTTTACACCATTTGTCCTATTGCCATTTAACAAAACTCATTTTTTTATTAACGACTACACCCACCCCACCCCTAAACCTACCCTTAGTGATTATAGTGCATATACACTTTATGAGCACATGTGTTCCCTGGGATCAAACCCATGATCACATGATCGCATTTTGATCGCAGATAAAAGGGAACAATGCATTAAAATGAAAGTGTCCTGTTGTTGATAGGGGGCGCAACTTTAGTAAACGCTCATATGGGTTGTATTTCAGAGAAGTGACTAACCCTATATAGGAGTATTGGTTGGAGAATATGTTGCAAACTCAGCTCAATGTAGTAACTTTGATGACTACTGACATATGATTCTGCTATTTGTCACAAAAATACTAAATAACTGCATTTATAAGGACAAAAAGTACAGTACAGTCCAAAAGTTTGGAACCACTAAGATTTTTAATGTTTTTAAAAGAAGTTTTGTCTGCTCACCAAGGCTACATTTATTTAATTAAAAATACAGTAAAAAACAGTAATATTGTGAAATATTATTACAATTTAAAATAACTGTGTACTATTTAAATATATTTGACAAAGTAATTTATTCCTGTGATCAAAGCTGAATTTTTAGCATCGTTACTCCAGTCTTCAGTGTCACATGATCCTTCAGAAGTCATTCTAATATGCTGATCTTCTGCTCAATAAACATTTATGATTATTTTCAATGTTGAAAACAGTTGTGTACTTTTTTTTCAGGATTCCTTGATGAATAGAAAGTTCAAAAGAACAGCATTTATCTGAAATATAAAGCTTCTGTAGCATTATACACTAACGTTCAAAAGTTTGGGGTCAGTAAAAAATTTTATTTTTATTTTTTTGAAAAGAAATTAAAGAAATGAATACTTTTATTCAGCAAGGATGCATTAAATCAATCAAAAGTGGCAGTAAAGACATTTATAATGTTACAAAAGATTAGATTTCAGATAAACACTGTTCTTTTGAAATAATCCTGAAAAAAAATACTGTACACAAATATTTTGTACAATTGTACACATTAAATGTTTCTTGAGCAGCAGATCAGCATATTAGAATGATTTCTGAAGGATCATGTGACACTGAAGACTGGAGTAACAATGCTGAAAATTCAACTTTGCATCACAGGAATAAATTACTTTGTCAAATATATTCAAATAGTACACAGTTATTTTAAATTGTAATAATATTTCACAATATTACTGTTTTTTACTGTATTTTTAATTAAATAAATGTAGCCTTGGTGAGCAGACAAAACTTCTTTTAAAAACATTAAAAATCTTAGTGGTTCCAAACATTTGGACTGTACTGTATATATGTTACTTTGACTATATTAACCCATCATTAGCAGGTGTGGTGAAATGTTAATTTTTGACCTTTAAGTGTTTGAAAGTCAAGGTTTTCAGCCATAACATGCAGTTACATTCTCTTCACTTTCAACCGACTAAACTTGAAAAATACTTTTTTTGAGGAATCTTATTTTGTTTTCCCTAAGGTAGTGCTGAGGGGTCCAGACAAAGATGATAATTATCCCGACTTATACAAAGCAAAGCAGTTATCCAAAATGTCAGAATCGTGCCTGTCTCTTCCCACTGTTGACGTTCCACAAAGGAATCCGTACCTCTTAGGAATAGAAAAACAGAGGAGAAAAATGTGCCTGTGGGCTTGTGTGGTCACACGTTGAAGGAAGTTTAAAGTGAAAATACTTACCGCTGGGCCACTGGGTCCTCTCTCGCCTCTCTCACAAACACACTTCTTGGACAGAGGACACTAAATATAAAGAAAAGAGTGTAAATAGAAAAGCAGGTTTTATTTGTTTGTGTTTCAGTAAGGCAGAGATGAGGATACTACTGTTTGAGTTTGTGTGTGTGTGTGTGTGTGTGTGTGTGTAGGTGTGCGTGCGTGTGTATATAAACTATAAACGTATATATACACTTGAAAACATTTGACTAAATACATATATTTATCTTTGCAGAGGCTCAAATCAGTAAATCGTTTTTTAAAACTGCTTTATATTAAATATTATCTATATTAAATAAGATTTCCTTACCCCATCGTTTGCCAGCTGAGCCTATGTAGAGGGAACAACAAGAAAATTAGATTCTGTCCAAACCATAACTGGTATATTAAAGCTGCAATTATAACTGTTGCTATTTGGCAAGGATTCATTTGTGAGGTTTGTGTTAACGTTATTAACAGTTAACATCAGGCCATACATTCATAAATCTCCCCAGAGCAATACATGTGATTAAAATACACACTATCATTTAACATGCTGAGTCCTGCTTTACGCTGGAATTATATCAACATGTTTTTGCTCAAATGAGAAAAATTAAACCTGCTGTAAATTCTCATCAGTATTAAAGCAGGAATCACAACAAAGATTTATGGGATATATAAACCCAGATGCATGTCAAGAATGGGACGTGTTTACTTTAATTACAGTAAATGAAGTGTAGAAAGGCAAATTGTTAGGCCTCAGGGGTCCCAAAACACAAAACAATCAGAACATAATTATTTTCTCTTCTGTATATTCAAATACTTCTCAAATGTGGTTAGCTGGTCTTATCTGGTTTAAACTGGTTTAACAGGTCTCCCAGCCTGAACAGAAGAAACTAGCAGCCCGGTGACCAGCTAAGACCAGCAAACCAGTTTAAGTTTTTTTTTAAAATATATATCAGGATGATGGTCACAGTATTTCACAAGCACAACATATTACTGACACAAAAGACGTAAAAATGCGGATGCAAAATAAATATCAGTTTTCCAATTGAGTACATTATTGAAAATCCTGACATTAACGGTGCATTCACACAGGGCGACGGCATGCATTGCCACACTGAATTCAGGGTTCTGTTGTGTCACTTAACACTGCATTCACACGGGGCATCGGCATCAACCAGAACTAAACAAAACTAGCCCAATTGCGTTTCAGGGGGGTAAAATTCATATTTTTGGCGGGGGGTTTTTTTGTGAAATTTGAATTCCAGGGGTAAATATCCTGTTTTTTGGGGTTGCTTCAACCCGCGGACATGATGAACAACCCGCGGCAATCGTGTTAAAGTAGCCCAATTCCGCGAGAAAACCGCAGACTTGACAACACTGGCGCCAACGCTTGACGGAGGGCGCGTCTGAAGCTTGTGCTCATGCAACCGTTATAGTGATCAATGCAATTGACCCTTCGCTGGGAGTTTGATTGACAAGCGATCTAACCAATCATAACACCGAATCTGCCATTTTGTCCGATAAAGCAGTCAGGAGTTAGAAGATTAACCTCTGTGGACTTGAACTTGAACAATGGTGTGTAATTGCGTCTTTCCGCGTTTGAAACAACATTCCTTCTGATATTCATTCATGTTTATTGTATGATATAAATGAACTAGTAGGAAGAGATGATCGGTTCACGAGCCGATTGAGCTGAGGCGCTACAGCAATCTGTTTAATGTGTTAAAGAACCACAAGACAGTTTTTATTGTTTGAATTTCTTAACAAATTACACAGTTTGAAAGCTGGGACTTTGTTTAATATCATAAGTAACCTGCTCTGTCTCTGCTCTGCTCTATCCTCTTTGCTCCGCGATGTATTTTTCACTGCATGTGGCGTGACAGCGCCATGGCTTGTCGGACAAAGCAACTGTAACTAAGGGGGGCGGGTCTTTGCGTAGGGTAAATTAGCTAGTGTCTGCACTAGGGAATTTGCATAAGGCAATCAGATTGGCTGACGCCTGCGTTGACACTTGAAAAGTTGAGCCACAATCAACATGAGTGAAGTGACGCGACGGAACCCAAAATTCAGTTCAACAATGCATGACGTCACCCATTCAAAATAATGTGTGAACACATTTCTCACGGCAGAAGTTCAAAATTTCTCAACTTTTAAAGCGCCAAAACAGGCGTCATCCAATCAGATCGCGTTATGCAAATACCCTAGTGCAGACACTAGCCAATTGCGTTCATGCTACACCGGAAAGTAATGTGATTTGCTGTTATCACTATAACGGTCACGTCAGCACAAGCTTCAGACACGTCAAGCGTTGATGCCGATGCGCTGTGTGAATGCAGTGCGTAACCACTCTCTGTCAGCGTTTAATAGATTTTTGTGGCATTCAGTCATTTTCAGTGATGAAATATAACAACAACAATAAAAAAACAAGTGATAAAGAAATATTAAGAAACAGTCAGTGTACAGTATTAGGCCTACAATTTGGCAAATTCGGAATTTAAGAACTCTTGAGTGTGAATTTGAATTGAATTGGCCACATTTTACAGTAATTAAATTAGAATTTTGATTGGAATGAACATGACTGACTAGTGAAGCCCTATTTACAAGAAAATAACACTTATAAACCAGTTCTTTTTAGTGAATCAAAACACATACAGTGCAACAAATGAATCATTCTAAAAGATGAAGTTTGAATCAGTCTCATGGATCCTCTGAATGAACTCACTGAATACTTCAATATCAAGTTAGTTAATAACAGGCTTATATATTATGGCTGAGTGAAAATGTATGATATCTTATATTACATATTTTTGTAATGTTCCAATGTACATTAAAACTAAAATATGCACTAATTATTCAGAATCAAAACAAAACCAGAATCAAAACAAGAGCTTGTGAATAAAATCAGGAAATCTGAATAGTTCCCCAACTATGTAAAGAGAGTTCAATGTAGAATTTCTGAGCAGGAGGAGCTTTGTTTGGTGTTTATGACTTTATTTTACCCTTGAACAAGCCCAGACAGAATCTGCAGAATTTGCATTTCCTGCATTTAATTTTAGTATCCTGCATTCAGATTTTTGTAATTCTCTAGAATGGATTTAAACATGGCAAAAATACTCAAACTACTTTTACTGGTAGCAGAAGCGAAATCAAAATAGTGAATACACAAACAGTTGAGTAGAATTTGACCAGATCTGCGAGAATGACATGACATACTGCATGAGGACAGAATGAGTGATTGTGACAGCATACTTACAATCTGAATAATGACTTTTTCCATGACATTCGAGTCCTGCAGATTGTACAGGAATTTGGAGGCTGGCGTACTTGCCAGCAGTCTCAGGTTTGCTGTGTTGGCAGGCTCATTGGCAGTACGAGTGATGCCAATTGTGAAGACCTTCACGCCCTGGTTCTTTGCATCAGCCATAGCAGAGAAGATATCAGGGTTTCTGGGATGAAAGAACCCGTCGGTCAGCAGCAGGGCAATCTTGATGCTTTCTGGGCTCGATTCTTCCACAAATATCTTAGTCATGTTGGTGATGGCGTAGGTGGTGTAAGTGCCGTGGCCGATGTAGGCCATCGGTGCGATGCTGCTCTTGAAGTGCTCCGAGCCTCTCCACTGTTTGAGGGTCTGCTCGATTATGACATGGCTGCTGTACTGAAGCAGGGCCGCTCTCCAGCTGAGTTTGCGGCCTGTGTCCAAGCGGATGCTCTGGAGGCCTTCTATAATGTCCATAGTGAACTTTTTCTCTTGCTGGTGGTTGTCCTTGGCCGTCTCAGAGCTGTCCAGCAGGAAGGCCAACTCCAGACTGCAGTCCTCATCCAGGATGGCTGACGTCACAGCAAAGGGAAAGAGCAAGTGTTAAGGAAAGATTCAACTAACAGAAATACTCTACAGTTGGGAAAATTCTATTTTATGTGATTGGAAAGAGAAATTACCAAGTTGCAATTCAAAGAAATTCAACACAGTCACACAACAAAGGGAATTAGTCCACCATACGACAAAACATAAATAAATATATCAATCAGTTTTGACTAATTATATCTATTTTATCATATTTCTCATATTTATTTAGCAGTTTATATATATATATATATATATATATATATATATATATATATATATATATATATATATATATATAAAATATGTATGTATGTATATATACAGTTAATATTAAAATTTAAAATAAAAAAATAAAATAAAAAAAAGATGTTAATATTTATTTGCATGGCCAAAATCTGTTTCGGTAGTTCTTTTTTTTTTTTTATTTTTTTTTTTATATGTTTTTTTTTTTTTACGTAAATTAGAGAATTATTAATTAATTAATTAATTAATTAATTTACATGTTCATTTCTGAAAATTCCTGATGTAAATTAAAAACAATTAAAAAGTAGACTGACGTCAACAATATGCATTTCATTCAATTTTTCGTACATTAATTCCAATTCTACATCAAATTTGCTACTTCAATTCAAAATCAGAAATTAAACTGAAGGCATATTCAATTCTGAATAGCGCTCAACCCTGCAATCTATCTGGCTATTTTGCACAGGTGGTATTTTTACAATTTCATCTGCACTTTTTTTTTGAAGTTACATAATTATTTCAGAACCAACACTGCTGCCTTGTGTCGTTAAATTGTTAAATATTGTCCTAAAAACACCACTAATCCTCTAAGTCTTATAATAATTCTGTTTGGACTCAGTAAGCAATGCAATCTTTCATCTGATCGTGCTTTAAGCACAGCAGCTCATCAGTCTTCATGTCACCGGTGACAAGACATGACCTACCAGCTCTTGTGCAAATATGAAAAATAAATCATGTTCATGTTAGGAAACTGAAGAATAATGCCTCAGGCCTCCAAAATCACTAGGACCAGACATCCTCTAAGAAAGATAGTCTTTAGATATGCTGCTATAGTATGTCTAGTATGTCTTAACATGACATTGCATGTTTTAAAGGCATAAAACTAGCTTTACGTGACTACATGAGATGCACTGACAGTGACCTATGAGTTCATAGTGCATAGCCTACCGTACATAGTAAGAAGATTTCAAAGAACAGTCTCTGCTTCTAATAAACCACAACTACTATTACTACTACTTTTTCTTCATGCATATTCAACATAGTGATGATGAAAGCTGCCTCTAAAAACACAAACGATTTAGAAGAATGACATAGTGATGAAACGTGATCTGTAGAGTGTTTGTCCGTTTAGGGCTGCTGTAGAAACATGCCGGCGCATAATGATGACTTAACATGGAGGGGGGACCCACGGTGTATGTAGATAGAAATGACTCTTGATTTTATCATGAAAGAGAGCAAAGGGGTTTTAACACCAAAAAAACCTGCAATAGACAATATATTAATTTATTTTATCCTCCAAAAATAGCTGTAGATAAGAGTATGAATGCTAAAAAAAATAGTCACACTCTAAAAAATGCTGGGTTAAAAACAACCCAAGTTGGGTTGAAAATGGACAAACCCAGCGATTGGGTTGTTTTAACCCAGCGGTTGGGTTAAATGTTTGCCCAACCTGCTGGGTAGTTTTATTTAAACCAACTATTGTTTTAAAAAATTGCTATATGGCTAGCTTAAAATAAACCCAAAATAGTTGGGAAATTAAAAACCAGATGCAATTAGAGACAACAATAATATACAAAAGGTGAATGTTTATTAATAAGCTTTAATATTTTATTAATATATATTTAATAGTTTAATAGTTTATTAATATAAATGTATTAATAAGTAATTTAATAAATGTTTATTGTTTAATAATTATTCATTGAACATTAATAAATGTTCATTTCCATCATACTTTGGGTTAATTTTAATTAAAAAAAAATACAGTAATCTTTAAACAATAGTTGAGTTAAATAAAACTACCCAGCAGGTTGGGCAAACATTTAACCCTACCGCTGGGTTAAAACAACCCAATCGCTGGGTTTGTCCATTTTCAACCCAATTTAGGTTGTTTTTAACCCAGCATTTTTTAGAGTGTATGGATCTGGTAAGACACATAAAAAGCAATGAGCATGCATGCGTACTGTCACACAATACACTAACACAGACGACCTCACCTTGACCATCATGTTTTTGCAGTTTGGCTGTCTGTCCGCCAGTCTTGACTCTAGTTGGCCCGGTTCTTTCCTCATAGAAGTCCTGAGCCCAAACAATCAGCAAACCAAAACACAATAGGAACCAGCTCAATGTGTGAGCCATGACTGCCACTCCTGCAAAAATAATAATATATGTGTATATAAACTTGTCCAAATCACATTTCATCCCTAACACAGAAATCAGACATTATAGTTTGCATGAAGAGAATACAGCATTAAAGATTACTGCATTGTGATATTATTTTGAGGATAGTTTCCACTTTCCACCTGGCAATAATGTACATTACAAACCATGCTAATTACATGTAATCTGGAGTATAATCAGATTCCAAAAAGTAAGTACTTGTAATTAGATTATATTACGATTTAAAATACTCATAATCAGACTAGTTATAAGCTTTATTGATTATATGTTATTCTCACAACAACAGTAAATGATTCATAATTCATAATGATTCATAAATTCTCCACTAATTTTTCTTTTAATTTTTCCTTTCCTTAAAAGCCTACAGCTTTTATATATGTTCAGAAGGTCTTCCAGGTTTGTGGATTTGCACACAGACCTGCACAGCATTTGATCACTGGATTTACAGAAATCATTTCACTTTTAAGAACTGTTTTCTCAACATTGCATGAGTCATGTATTGCTATCTTTGGAAGGCTGTTTTTCATTCAAAAATGTACAAATTTATATCATTTCATATTTACATGCAATGCAGGGATTCCCTATATGGAAGTAAATTAATGCCAAATGTTTTTGAAATAAAAAGCTTGTTGAATTGCACTAATTAAAAAAAAAAAGAATTACATTAACTGTGCTTGCATTTAGATGCATTGTATTTTTAAGGCTTGCATTTTTATGGGCTGAAATTCAACATGGTCGTATATTTAAGCTGTGAATATTTCAATTCAAAATATTTCACACATATTTCCATTATTAAAAATTCAATAATTTATGTTCACCTTTCAGATTTCACTTCCAAAATATTCATTCTGTTTATAAATACAAACTATAAAATTCGACAAGCAATTTTTGGTCCATTTTATTTCGCTTTACAAATTCACTTCGACAAATTCAGTGGTTCAAATTCGGCAGAAAATTCAACATTTCACATCCGGGAACTGCAGGAAAAGCAGTAGAGCGCCAATGCATGATCTCCATCTGTTTACGAAGACCAAAGCAACAGTTAGAAACAGGTCATTCGTTCATTAAAATGGATTTGCGGAAATAGCTAAGTGAATGTGTGATGATTATCAGGGCAAGTATAAATGCAGAAAAACTGATAAAGACACAAAAGCTGCAGTTATGTTTAATTCAATGTCTTTATGGTTACTTTTCCTGTGTAGGCTACATGTAAGCAGGTTTCTCTCCAGTGAACGAGATTATAACATTATTCCCCGATGCTGATGTACAGATCAAGGTACATATATTTCTCTCTGTTGAGAGACTTACAGTTTGTTTTGTGACTGTAAGTCATTCTCTTTAAATGCTATTGAAGGTAGAAACGTGAATACCAATGCCGTAAATTTGCGAATATCAAAAGTTCAACGTCAAACTTTATGCTAGTATCTGCTTTCTTGGAGCCTATATAGTCTAACCTACATCACAAATGAGGTGTGAGTTTGGTCTTTTATATCACTGTACTAGTCCATTAAGCCACGTTAAGCATTTTATATGTCCTGATGGCAGGGGAATCTTATGACGTATGAGTGAAACCCTAGTATTACAACACAGCGCTGCGATATAAAGTTAAACTTAACAACAGAGAGAAATGTATGTCTAATGCATATTTTTTTCAATTAGTGCAATTCAACAAGTTTTTTATTTCAAAAACATTTGGCATTAATTTACTTCCATAGATTCCCAAACTTTTTTTGTCAACTGAACCTCTTTGACCTAATGTATTTACTTAAAGTTGCCTCTAAGAGTTTAAGTTAATAGGTCAATAATAAAATTAAGACAATAATAAATAATGAATAAAATTAAGTTCACGGTTTTCTGATATCAGTTAATAGTCACATGGTATGCAGGTAAACAAATACATTTGTACAAATTTTTAGTAAGTGTTTTATTTTAATTTATTTATTTTATTTTTTTATGATTTAATTATTAGCTTGTGGCAAACTCATGAACCCCCAGTTCCATCACCAACCCCAGTTTGGGAAACCTTGACGTAATGTAATATTTAATGCACTTCATATTGTTGATAACAAAAAAAATGAATATATTTTCTTTCTTTTTGTATTTTTATATCAATATTTTCCTATTCAGATCAATGTTATAAATAAATTAGGTCAAAAGTATTCTAAAAGTAATCAAAAAGAAGAGGTGTAAAGTACTTAAGTAAATGTAATTAGTTACTGTACTTAAGTATCTTTTTGGCTACTTTGTAGTTGTACTGAGTATCAAAGATATTGGGAACATTTACTCTCTACTTGACTACATTTTTAATCAAGTAAATGTAATGCAATTACAAGTTACATTTTTCATGGCACCTACCTTATTCTGCAGCAGTTTGTTTCCGATATAAAGAAGCGACAATGCCATCTAAGGGTATTGAAGGTACTATATCTTGTGCATTTTGCCTTTACTCCCCCAAAACTTGTCAACAAGAATACTTTATGTGAATGTGCTTGCATTAGCAGGTTGCTGGTTGCATCTTATTTATTAGATGAGGAAATGACTGCAGCTGGTTAGATTTAAAAAAAATAAACTTGATTTTTTCATCTTACAAATCAATCGTTTCTTATTTTCACCGGCATGTCTCTCAGGTGTTGAGCACTAGTGCATCTCTGAGCCTACATTCAGCATGAGTAAAATACTTAAGTACTGTTAAATCAGATACTTTAAGACTTTTACTCCAGTCCTATTGGAATTGGTCACTTGACATTTCTGATGTAAGGTATCAGTACTTTTACTCAAGCATGGTTTTCAGGTAGTTTTTACACCTCTGTCAAAAAGTAATCAGATTATATTACCTTAAATGTGTAAGATAATGGATTACATACTAACTACAATTTTTGTCATGTAATTTGGAATCAGTAACCTATAGTACAGTATTTACAGATTAACAGATCATGTTAGTCTTTATTACACTGCTTTTTTTACTGTGATTATTTTTTTACCTAATACATTATAAAAAAAAAAAACAACAACTTTAGAATAATGCAAATTATTAATGCAAAAAAAACACCTAATTTCCTTTTCTTATATTCTCTGTAAATACTTTACTTATTAATATATATTTTTTTCTCAAACATAAATCAATAAACCACAAACAATTCCCAAGGGCAAATGAAATCTCTAATTCACACTATTATGTTTTATACAAACTATATTGGCATGTACTATACAGTATTACCTTCCAGAAAGACTTTATTACCCAACAAAAAATGCAAAGCCAGCAATAAAAGCCAGCAATAAAAAAAAGAAACGCTCATATTTTATTCGATGTTGAAACGTTAACCACAATTTATTAACATTTAATGAATGTATGGCAGTGACTCACCTTTGGCACAAGCAAGCAGCCCAGGTGTGCAGCTCAGAGTTCTTCAGGTGACGTGTGTCTGTGTGAAGAAGACTCTGAAGTGAAGTTCTGCCTGGGTGAACAGAAATAGATGGCTTCCTCGGGATGCGTCTGGGACTTTCACTCCCACTTTTAAGGGGAGGAGGGTCCACCAAACTCTTAAGTAGTATTGCATCTCTCTCCCTAGATTGAGCTTATAAACGTGCTACAATAAGTAGACGCATCTCATGCACATTTTCTAAGTTTTTCTTAAAAAAAAAAAAAAAAAAAAAACTATATTCAGATCATTAAAGGCAGAATTGATTGAAGAATTCCATCATTTTTTACTCATCCAAACCCATATGCAGTTTTTTTCCATGGAACACAAAAGGAGAATTATGGCTGATCTGCAAACACAAAGCTTTAGAAGTCTCAGAATATAGTGCACAAATCATTATTTTTATGGTGCTTTTTTGACCTGAGCAAAAAGTACCAGCGTACAATGTTTAATGACAGGCATATGTACTATCCCCTTAATGGTCTGAAAACTATTCGTGATTTAGTACTCCTGGTTTGGAGTTTTATGCCACATGACAGACTTGAGATATATGAGATGAGGCAGACAAAGGGGAATATGGGTGGGGCTAGTTTTACAAGTTTTTAGTCTTTCTTCAGACATTCCATAGGATGCTATGGTGTTGTCATAGTGATCAGAGGGCCTGACCTCATATAGACTTTTCTTTAGGAGCTTTGTCACGTCCCTCAGTGCTGGTCATCAGGGTGTTGCGCTGAACTGAATTACGACCACAATAGGAAGTGAGATTGTCCCTGCTGTTCTGAAAGAAATACTGAGGTGTTTCTACAAAAATCTGGTATATACTGTTTAAAAATGTAATTTATTCCTGTGATCAAAGCTGAATTTTCAGCATTATTACTCTTGAGTCTTAAGTGTCACATGATCCTTCAGAAATCATTTGCTGATTTGATGCTCAAGAAACGGTTGTGTTGCTTTATTTTTGTGGAAACTGTGGTACATTTTTATTTCAAGATTATTTAGATGAATAGAAATTGAAATTAACATTATAAATGTCTTTATACTGTCATTTTTGATCAATTGAATGTGTCCTTGCTGGATTAAAGTATTAATTTCTTTTGAACGATAAAAAGCAAGCCTAACAAAGCAATCATTTGAGTGTTACAATGATTTTAAAAATGCAAGTGCTTACAATTAAATAAAGTGACAACAGTAGCCTAGAAACTAACAAAACACAGATGTTCACTATAGTCAGATTTATCAATAATAATGACAATAGAATATTTTTCCATTTTTATGAATAGGAATGTCTCAACAGCATATATCTGGGGCATTTTTTTTATCACTTTTGGTGGCATTTCACCCCCAAGTCCCGTTCATTTCTGACCCGGGTGTGAGCGTATGTGACCTGTGACCCAAGTGCAAGCAATGGTGCAAGTGTTTGCATGTCCAGAGCAGACTGTGGAAGAAGCCGAGGCTCTATTCTTCAGCTGTGCCGTGGGTGTCGGGGATTTCTGTTTCAAACTCCGCAGGCTATGAACACTCAGAGCACGACTGACACTCTGGAATGCTTTGTCTCAGTAACAACACATTTTACCCTCACAATAAGGATTATGGTTCAAAAATGAAAATGTATAGGAAAGCAAAATCTCTTTTATATCTCAACAGCAAAGAGATTAGAAGAGTCTTTCTTCTCAAATGTTCAAAAAGTGTTTGGTTTTTTTTGTCTTATGATGGAAAATCATTTAAATCATGTCATATTCATTATTTATAGCCAATGAAAGTAACATAAGTTGATGAAAATGTGCAAAATTAAATCAATAATTCATACACTTTACATATTATTACATTCATCTTATAACATAAACTGAAGCAACATTATAAAGAGTAGACTATTGTAATACATTGACCCTTGGTTTCACAGAAAAGGCTTAGACTAAAATGCATGTTTGAGCTGAAAGCAACTGACATATCTCAAAATTTGTCTGAGCATTTGTTATTCGTTGTGTTTTTAGCGCATTGTTACGGAAAGAACGTATTCATGATAACTTATGCATACTGACTAGGTCAAAATGAAGCTAATGTACAAGCAAATTTGAACGGATTTCAATTATTTGGAATGTTAAAGCATAGTTATCATCACAATGTGCATTTTCCGTCTCACCTATTGTTGTCAAACCTTCCAGTAATTTTACTGATGAAATGAACACTGAATAGAACCTAAGATTTTAAAGGGTGAGTTCACTCGAAAATGAAAATTCTGTCATTAATTACTCACCCTCATGTCGTTTCAAACCCGTAAGACCTTCATTCATCTTTGGAAAAAAAATTAAGATATATTTTGGTGAAATCCGAGGGTTTCTGAACCACACACATAGGCAGCAACATCATTGCACCTTTCAAGGCCCATAAAGGTAGCAAATACATTGTTAAAATAGTCCATGTGACTGCAGTGGTTCAACCTTAATGTTATGAAGTGATGAAAATACTTTTTGTGTGCAAAAACAAAACAAAAATAACGACTTTATTCAACAATTTCTTCTCTTCCAGGTTCTACATCAGAACACTGGCTCATTATTGGCCACTGCAGTCACATGGACTATTTTAACAATGTTTTTAATACCTTTTAATGGCCTTGAAAGATGCAATGATGTTGCTGCCTATGTGTGGTTCAGAAACCCTCGGATTTCATCAAAAATAAATTAATTTGTGTTCCAAAGATGAACGAAGGTCTTACAGGTTTGCCATGAGGGTGAGTAATTAATGACAGAAATTTCATTTTTGGGTGAACTAACCCTCTAACCCGTGCTCAGATTTGCAGACACTTAAATCTGCAACAGAAGGTCAGAGATCTCAATATGAACTCAAATATTTCTCACTAAGTTCTTTCAAGACCAAATGATTTGAGCTATACTATAGTAAGAGCTATAATCTGTTTGTCAGCTCATTTGTGTTTATTTGTATTTCATTTAAGGAATATTACGAGATGTATTTCAAACTTGAGATAGTCCTAAACGTCAACAGAAAAAGTGATGAAAGAGCAACAAAATCTTTTTGTTTGAAAGTTTCACAAAATTTTTCCACATGAGCAAACACATTTCTCTAGTAAAAGGCCAATGTAATCCTCTGCGACTAAAAGTATGAAGACAATCCTAATGGTGCAGCTCAGCCACAAATTATGTATTTCTCTCTAAAGAATGACAGAATCAAGTAAAGGCATGCAGCAGCAGCAGCGCCGCTCTTTCCATTGTTAGAAATTCCAGCTGTAGAGGGAATGATCATTGACTCGCTGGAATGGTTGTTAAAAGTGGCATTTCTTCAACATCAAGGGTGAGGGGCGCGACACAGCGATTGGTCAGGTGAGAGTCTTGGCGAAAGTGCAGCTGCTGAGGCGTGGCTTGAGGTATGGGCGGAGCCAGAAGCCTTTTGTGGTGGGAGTTTTCCAGGGATGCAAGTTCAGGCAGCTGTTATTTAGAAGGTGGTGGTCTGCCATCATCATGTTTCAGTTTGCAATTCAAGCTCCATTATAGGTCTGTCACACGATTATGCTCACCTTCAGTATTAATTTTTCCTGTCCTGGAATGATTATTTGTACATTCCTTGTTTCATCCTTTTAGTCTGAGTGTATTTTTGCTGCATTCACATTGTCAGAATTACTATAATTAGGAGTTTCCGACTAGTAAAAACCACCACGTCTTTGTCAAACTTGTAATTACAAGTCGGAAACTTAGTAGTAGCTGCTTCAACAGTTAAAGGCATGTGGCAACAAAGACGGACTGAGCTGAGAGATCGCTGTAACACTTTACAATAAGTGTTAATTACATGAACTAACAATAATAAATACTTCTAAATCACTTATTAATCTTTGTATATTTCAGCATTTACTCTCAACATTATTGATAGTATTTTATCAGCATTATTAAAATCAAAAGTTGTATCTGTTAATGTTATTTAGGCAGTGGCTATTTTACACTAAGTGAAAATAGCAATATATTCTATTTACACTAAGTGACAATAGCATTTTCTTAGCGATATGCTATTTACACATAGTGAAAAAAGCGGCAGGTTCTATTTACACCTTGTAAAAGTATCATTTCTTTGCAATAAGAGTATAGTAATTAGATTCTATCTATACTTTATATTGGCAGATACTATTTGCACCTCAGTATTTTTGTACATTAACAGGATGCAATAATATCATAGAGTGTAAATGATTATATTTATTAAAATTATTAAAAGGATGCTGCCTGAGAGAATAAAAACCCTCCCTACACCTTCCCCTAAGCCTACTCAATAAACAATTTTAATATTATTAAACACTCGTTCGCAGTTTATTTCCACTTTTAGAACATTATTTTCATTTTTATTGAAAATAAATGCGAACTTGGCAAAAGGTGGACTCAAACCCGCGTCTGAAGATATTGAATTTTGCCCATCTTTTTTAAAACTTCAGTGGCCCAACCAGACATTGGTGGGCGGAACTTGTGTAAATAGCATTTGCCAACAAGGGACTCTATTTGTACTTAATGTAAATAGACACTCCGTATTAGGCAATGGACCTGAGTTAAGATGAACTAACGATGAACAGATTAATAAATTCTGTAACAAGTGTATTGCTCATTGTAAATATTAAAGCATTAAGTAATGTTAATTAATTATTGTAAAATGTTGCTGAGATCGCTTTATGGCTCGACACCCAGAATCAAAAGTCTGCAGATCTAAATTTGACATACAAAATAATTCGCTATAGTTAATAAAAAACAGCTTGAACGAGTGCCAGTGACTGTTTGCCCAATATAAAGAGAAATGAGAAATATTATTCAAGCGTTTATGTTGTTTCCTAGTCATGAGACATTATTGTGACTCTTTTGCACATTTGTAAAATAATTTCCCACTGTTTAGAAATTACCCAAAAACAAGCAATACGGGCCTCGCTACACTATAATCAGTCCTTTTGCTGTTTTGGGAATTCTTTGGCATCGGACCATGCTTGAGTCAATGTGATTTTTCTTTTGATTTTGGAGTAAAATGCTGAAAAAACAGCTAAAACCATGTGCTTGAAAAGTGCTCAAAACTCCTCTAAAACCAGCCACCAGACCAACCAAGACCCACAAACCAGCTCAGGCCAGTTTAAGATTGTTTTATTTTTTCCAGTAGGGATGTTCTTGATTGGAGAGACAATTACAAAACAATTACAAAAAGTTAAGCTTTTCATTTTGATTTTATTTAGACTTGAAATGCTTTACATATCATCTAAAATAAACGATCTTAACAGTCAAGTCTTCTCTACATCAGTGTTTTTGGAAAGAATTACAAAACAAGAGGTCACAGAAACAGGGTCATTCACACCATTCCAGTGATTCCCATATAAGGCAATTCCAATATTCGCAGCACTTCTAAGGAAAAAGATTGTCATGGCATTGGGGTTATGAACCGCTGAACAGGTCAGATGCAATGGGCGGGTGCAATGGTCAGTTCTGGCACGGATGCAAACTTGCCTCAACTTGATGTGATGTATGAAATGGTGACAGACTACAGCAACGTGCACTTATGAGAACACAAAGGAATCCAGCATTTTGACCGCAAACTGACAGTCATTAAAAACTCACACAGATGATATAAGGACATACCACTAACATACCTAACCTTAGAAGTTAAAGATCTGAGCGAGATCTGGGTTCACACCCCTAAAAGAACCATTGTTCTGCTACATGACTAAATATGCTCAACTTAGGACTAAAATACATTTCATCACTAAATGCAATGAAAATATGTCTTTGACTAGTTAACTTAACATGCTATCAGGCATGAACATCTATAAATCCATCCAGATGTTCTATTCTATAAAACATATATATATAGATGCAGACCAGATGACCACCACTATACAACTATGCAAACTACCTGTTATTTGTTTAGGAATGACACTAAAATTACTACACTTAAAAATTACAAAGAGCACGTCAAAATGACAAACGTTAGCAAAATACTGTAATTTTATGTCGAAGCTTGTTCATTTGTAAATGCAAAAGACATGTTGTTGTTATCTGGGAAGAAGAACAGTTTCATGCATGGAGGGATTCAGGGTGAACCAAAGAATGACTTAAAGTGCTGGTTGGAACTGGAAGGTGAGCATTGCATTTCTAAGTGCTATATGGCTTGAGAGCTTTTACTACACAGTTGAATGGTTTTACTCAGGAACGAGGCTACATGCATATAGAACAGTCCAGTCTAATTTATTGCATACACAGATGAGCATCAGATGAGCTGGCATGATGATTAAATTAAGGTTGGTGATTTAACTGTCATACAAATTATTGTGATTAGCTGATTTCTAAAATATTAAAAATCAGGGTTTTTCTAGATGTCTTAAATTTACAGAGCCCCTCAGGGGACGATGAGGGAAAAAAATATGAGATGGAGAAAAATATTATTTGTCAATGATTTTACATTCTTTTGCAAATGTTTTGGGTTTCCACAAAAAACGCTGCGTTTGCTTGCAAAATGTTTGTGTTCCCCCAAGAAACTCTGTGTTTGCTGGCAAAAAGTTTTGCGTTCCACTGAGAAAGTTTGCATTTGCTCGCAAAACTTTTGTATTATTTGCAAGCAAACGCAAAGTTTCTCAGGGGAAGGCAAAACATTTTTGCAAGCAAATGCAAAAGATTTGTGAGGGAGTGCAAAATTTATCGGCGGTATGCAAAAGCATTGAAATATATATTTTAACACCCATCTCATTTTTTTTTTCCATCACCATGTCAATTTAGGGGCTCTGTAGAAATTACGCAACTGCATTTCTTTATTCTGAAGAACACACACAAAAAAAAAAAAAAAAAAAAAAAAATATATATATATATATATATATATATATATAAGAACATTGGAACACTAGAGAAAAAAAATCTAAATATAGCTTTATTGACAACAAGAGGGTGAGTAAATAATGACAGAATTTTCTTTTTTGGGCAAACTATTCCTTTAAATCTGCAGTCCGTAAATTTTGCCTCTCTGTCGCCATCTCTGTTTGAAACCTGCAATTGCAGCTATTTGCGGAATTATCATCTTTACGTGGGTTGTGCATCGTCACGTCTCCTCAAAGCGGATGAATCTAATGTTGTGGATACTGTTCTTCAGAATCACAGATTCATCTTGGAAATATGACCAAAATAAGAATTTTCAATGGAAAATGTCATCTGAACAAGACATGTCTGCCACTTTTGTTCTGACCAACTGAGAAAAAAGCATTTCAGTAAATCATGCTACCAATGGTGATTAAATCTAACGATCTTGGATCACATCAAACCGTGCACATTATTATTACTGTTATACTTTGTTCTCAAATTGTTAATGTTAAAAACATCAGCATTGCATGACTATGTGTATTTAGTGTGTATTAGCGTTACCTGTAGATTTAAATTTCAGTCTTTTGCTTTTGACTACGGGTGAATCTCCACTTGTCACTGATGATTGTCTTTTGGATCTTTCTGGATTACAATCCACCATCAAAATGATAAGTTTAATTATTGCAGCTGCTGTGAGAAAAGACTACAAATGATCTGTGTCACCTGCAGCATCCACCACAATAGCCTAAACAGGCATGACGTTATGATGCAAAGACGAACGGCTGCCTATTTTATTACAATTTTTATTATTATATATGATTCCAAGTAAAAAATAATGTATTAGGCTTACACTGTAAGTGACATGACCAAATCAGAATTAAATCCTTAATTGCAATTAACTGTATGAGAATTAATCATCAGCACAAAACTCATCTCAAAATCATGGCCAAATCATGATCAGGTGATTCTCTAATAATCATGACCATCAAGAACCTGTGTGAGGGGACACCGAACCATAGTGGAAGTTTAAAAATGTTATTTTTTTTTATTTCAAAAAGTCACAGTTCAGCCAAAACAACCTTTTTGCAAACTACCAACAAACCCTCTTCTACCCTACAGAAACACATTATACTGCCCTCTACTGACGGAAGACATTCTCACCTCATCCTTGTCTTCTGGTTCATTATATACTGTACAACCACTCCAAGTGTGATGATCCAGCTCAGCTGTCAGAGCAGGAAGTGAGTGAGTTTTTTTTGCTTTAAAATGGCTGACTTTTATGGTAGAAATGCACTGTAAATGGGATGGATGACTCAGATGACCATGTGGCGAAGTTTGCAGTTTAAATCCTTCTCCTTTTCAAGCAGTTCACTGCTGTGCTTTTTAAATGCCTCAAACGCCTAAAAGTGTGAGATGTAAAAACATTGAGATGTCACTGAGACCAAAATGTCCAATGTACATACAGGCTTTTTTAACAGACCTTTTTCAACTCATCGCAGGTGTCCTCTGCCCTCTCTAAGGCATCCTGCAGTTCCTTCACTCTTAACTCACTGTTCACGGCTGCTGCTTCCTTTTCAAACCTGATTTAAAACACATGAGAAAGACAAATTGAGGAAATAATGCACTATTTTAGGGACAATGTTTATTTCATTTGCGAGTGGAAAATCAAAGTGGTAAAGAGAGTCAAATATTTTGAACCAATCTTTTTGTCTATCATGTTGGTTTAAGGCAAAGGAGTAGAAGTAGAAGAAAAAAAAAATTATTTTAACTTGAGCGCCACATTTTTAGAACACAGTTCCATGCACAAAATACTGCAGAAGACATGAGCGCAGCTGTCAAACACGTCTGTCTAGCATGTGTTTAGTCAATCAAACACATTCTGTAGAGCAGTTTGTCCATTTAGGGCTACTGTAGACACATGTTGGCGCAAAATGGTGACTTTGATGTAAGGGGACCCGTGGTGTATGTAGATAGAAATGGCTTATTCTAAGGTAATAAAAACATAATGGTTCATTATGTAAGGTCTTTATACACCATAGAAAACATTGTTATGTATATTATATTGCATTTTCCTTTCAGTGGTTAAGAGGATTTTGCTGGTCAATGCATTGATCTACATTTTTTTTTTTATATTAGTATATTTTTTATTTATCAAATTAACTTTTTTTTTTTTTTTTTTTTTTACAAATTTAAAAGATAATATAAAATATTGTTTGATAGAGAGATCTCTAACAGTACAAACTCTGCTCCTATAAAAGAAGCATTCTGCCTAACATCAAATATTATGTTTCATAGAAGGAAGAGGGAAAATATTACTGGGTTGGAGCAAATTACAGATGACATGTGCTATTTATACTAAAAGTCCACTGATTAAGCATAAAAAGAATAAAAATGTGTTTTTTATTTAGATTCATACCTGTTCTCTGCATCTAGTCTGCCATTCTCAGCTTCCTGCCTTTTCCTCTCCAGCTCCTGAATTTCAGCTTGTTTGTCCTGTAGCACATTGCAGTGAAATCATTACAGCTATGTTCACACTGTCAGTCTTGATATGTCCCATTCACACAGCAATTTAGAGTAGCATCTCGAATACTGTCTGTATGAATGTACAACAGAGATCAAGCCCGTTTTCTCTTACCAGTAATCATAGCAACAGTGATCAAAGTAATATCAAAGATGGCGATGTCCATAAAATCGTATCACTTTTGACTCAAGAATCCAATCAAACTACGAGTTCATCCAACAGATCTTCATTAACCCACAGCAACTTTTATACAAAACTAACTTAAATCCAGGACTATTCTGCTGCTGTGTGAACGTGGCCTACATCTCAATCTGAAAACATACAGTGATGTAATGAATGATTCATGTTAAATCTGAACATTTGTCCCATTGCTTACCAGAATAACTTTGCCCCGCTGCACAGAGAGATCGATTAGCTCATCCTTTTCCTTCATGAGTTTCTCCAGTCTCTCCTGAGTGTCTGTCTCTCTCATTGATTCTTTTTCCTGTGTTTGTCTTAGTTTGAGATCCAACTCTGTTGGAAAGAAATGTGTGATGTGTTTAACAGTGTGCCAGCAACAAGTAGTCAAACTACACAAATTTAGAGTTATTTGTCGAAGCTCGCATGTTTTAAATTAGTGCTTCTCAACTTATTTTGATTCAGGATATTTTACATTTAACATCATGTGGTGACCAAACAGATTCAAAACTGTTTAGCCTACAAAAGTGAACATAAATGTCCTTAAAACCAAACACATTACTAGATCAATTTAAACAATCTTTTACGTCAACACATATTTCTCATGTTTTCTCATTAATAAGAAATTGATAAGCTTAATTGTTTTGCTAAACTATTTAAATAGTTGCATTTTAATATTTGCACTTACTGTAATTTTTCCCAGAATCCTATCAGAACAGACCTGCAGCCTGTTTCTGGGCTCTGGCCCACCAGTTGAGAACCATCATTTTAAATGTAATTTGCAAAAAATACAACTGTGATTCTTATTACTAGAATAGTTACTGAAAGCGTACCTGCACACATCTCTACAGCATTCTTCAGCTGTTTTTGTGTGTCGCTTAGTTCGTTCTTCAAAGATGCCTCTTTGATCTGATGGAGGTTGATCAGTTCTTTCAGTTTAATCTGGAAACCTGTCGTTTTCTCCCTGTTGGGATCATAAAGAGTGACTAATATACTTATTGTTCTTATTTCACTGAATCATTTAAAGTAAACAATGATCATCCACTTTTTCAGTGGCCTTGAAGTTTTCACTTCCAGAACAGACTGAAACTTACTGATACTCCGTTTCTAGTATCTTATGTTGCTCTGCCAAGTCCTTGAGCTCTTGGGTCAGTTTGAGGATCGTCTCCTCTTTTTCTTGCACTTCCTCGCTGAAAAGCGTTTCATTTTCCTTTCTGAGTCTCTCATTCTCTTTCTCCAGCTTCGCATTCTGGCTTTTGTACTCGTTCTTGAAGTTGATCAGCTCTCTGTGATTGGAGGCCAGGTGCATGAATCTCTGCTCCAGCAGTTCAGATTTCTTCCTCTCGTTCTCCAGCTCCACCTGCACATTGGCTCTCAGGTTCTCCAGCTCTGTGTTGATCTTCTCCAGAGCCTGACAGCGCAGAAGCATCTCGTCTGCTCTCTGTTTCAGGATGCAGATGAGAGTAGACTGCTCGTCGATTCTTGAACGCAGCACTTCTGCCTCTGTCCTCTCTTCCTGAGAGAGACTTCGGAGTTTTTCCAGGGCTTGATGCACATCGTCCATGTCCTTATAGGAAAGATTAAGATCCGGGGGTTAAACCTGAGTTATCATTATATTCAAAAAACACAAGAGAGTTCTGCTTAATTGCAATGGTCTAAGAAGCAAGTTTGAGGCTTACATCGGATGCATGAGATTCACAATTGTCTCTATATGTTTTTTAAAGCCTGATACTGACATTTAGAGAAAAAACAATGGGTATTATTCTGGGGTTTGTCTTTATTTAGGCTTCATTACTGAATGTTGCTATTTAGTCAGGTCTATATCCTGTTTGTATGGTCCTTGTTTGGGTCAGTTTTTGTCTGTTTTTTTGTGTGTGTGATTTAGTAATTGTTTATCAGGGACAATTTTTTTTTTATTTTTGATGTCAACCCTTATTTTTTATTAATAGGAAAATTTAAATTTCCCTTTTTTTGCACTACTCGTGGCCTGTAGTGATGGGAGAAGTGAAGCTTTTAGAAACAACTGAATCAAATGAACCATTGCTTCACAAAATGATTCATTCTTTTGAATCGCTCGAAACGTCACACGCTGGTGACACCTTCTGGTCAGAAACAGTGTAAAAGCATCGAAAACATTTTATAAACCAAAATGCAAATGTTTTATTGAAAATCTACTCTATTAAATGCAATAAACAAATGATCTAATTCCATTAAATATGAAGTGTCAGAATAATATGTGTTATTTTATTAAATTGTTCTTGTTTTTTTTTTTTTATGGAGAGTTTGGTTAATCGGGGTAATAAGAGACTATTAACTTCAATTCTTCCTTTTTATTTTACAAATGTGTCAACAAAAATGTCTACAAATTTATAAAATCAATCAGAGATCAGGTAAAAAAAATCGAAGCCTTGTTTACTGAAATCACGTGACTGTGGTAGTTTGATACGCATTCTGAATCAAAGATTCACAAAAGTTTCGAAGCTTCACGAATACGAAGCAGTGTTTCGAAAGCTATTGTTTTGGGCAAGAAATATTACAGTTCTGTAACATAATATTTATTTAATTTAAAACAATTACCCCAGTTTTGCAAACACATAGCAACCTTTCATTTAATATCTGTCATCCTATTTGACTTTTGCTTGCCTTGTGTATCCCAGTGTGGTTGTATTGTGTTCAATAAAACTCGGTAACACTAGATTTTTGTATTTTTGTTTGTTAAAGGTGCAATATGTAAGATTTCTGTCCGCTAGAGGTCGCTAGAGGCCTATTCAAAACAAAAGCGTAGCTTGAAGACGGAAAGTTTGAGCGCGGAATCTTGGGACATGTGTTCTTCACCTCGCAGCCGGTAGAAAATAATCAAGAAAGGGCTCGGGCAGAAATCATGTTCATGGATGTGATTATTAACGTTACTGTAGTATGAAGCAGAGCAGGAGCGGGTGTTGTGGCAGCTGAACGAAGCCACTGGATCGATTGCGCAACACACGCCTCACGAGCAGTGGGACTTTTATTATGTCACAGTTGCCGCTTCCGCTTTTCCGGTCATGAGTATGAAGTAACGCAGCTCTGTTTATCATATTAGATACATTTGAGAGTGTTGAAAATGATGTTATAACGTTACTCTGTGCGTTCGCTCGGCGGCTGCTGTGAGACTCTGTTACACACTGCAGTAAGATAGATCGATTTTACAATATTATATTAAATACTGGATGGCTTGTGTTGATAAATGGCATGCAATTAATTTTAAAATGTATTGTATGATGGAGAAAATGCTGTTACTGTTACTAAAAATAAAGCTGCATCTGGTTATGCTATGTTAGCTACTTGACAAAATAGTGTTTTTCTCTGAGGCATGGTAAAGCATGGTACTCGAAAAAAATCAAGAAAATTTGATTTAAACAAAAAGAATAAACGTGTTGAGCTATATAACAATAGTTTTCTGTCTATAAACATAACAAAACAGTTGTTCCCTTGTCTATTAAAACATGTAAATATTAAAGCGTCTTTGGTGTTTCCATGGTTTTTACAAAATAAAACCGGAAACCGAGGGTAACGCGAGTATGACGCAATCGTCGGCGACTCCTCATACGTCCCGGAGCCTTGCGTAAAAATTGCAATTTTCCAAACGATTTACAAATAGTTGGAAACATCTGGGATATTGTAAGTACTCAAGTGAACAAAATATGTAACACTGGCCTAGTGTTTTTTTGATATTTTACTGCAAAAATCTTACATATTGCACCTTTAACGTTACACTTTACATTTTTGCTATTTAATGCAAGGTCCTTTTGTGACGCCACTAGGGTATTTTATCACAAAAGGTCAACGTGTGTTATCTGAACTTTTAAAAAAAAAAAATATATTTCTGGAAATGTCCCAAGTCTTCGAGGTGTGTGTCACCGAAATTCGTATGAGGGGAAAAACATAAACCCATAAAAAATGTTCACTGGGGTAAAAATGTGACAACTAGCCCCGGTATGTTTTCCCTATCGGGAACTTACGTTACTGGTTTTAAAGCAAGTGTAGTATGACGTCTCAGATATTAAACAAGTAATAGTCATAAATTTAAACAAAAAATGACGTAAAAAACCCGATATCGCTCAGTAATGAAATACACCACCAGTTGCTTTGTTATTGCCTGAGAGAATTATGTTTTAAACTACAATTTTACCACAGAGACGAAATCAAAATCGCTAATCGATCATGAGATCATGCGTGTCAGTTGCTGAAATGGGCGTAAACAGTTTTGTATGAACGTCACAGGCTCTCAAACGTACCTGTTTAGTGTCTTTGATCATCGTTTTGAGGTCTATTTGGATTTTCCGAGGAGATGTCATGTTGAATCTTCCAAGGCTGTGTGTTGCAGAAAGAAAAATAATCAGGTTTCTTCACAAAGGCGTCTCAGCCGCAATGAGCTGCAGTGATCCGACGGTTTGAGGCTATACAAAGTTTCGCCGGTTGCCCCTAGCAACAGCGAATTCAGTCGCGATTATTTCGCGTATTTTTCCTACATTTAAGATTGTAATTCAGTATTTCAAAATTCGACAAACATGTATGACACGCATTTTTGATCCAGATGTCTATTTTGTGTTTTCCCCTCAGGTTAAGCAGATTGGGCTAAAATGCAGGTGTAGTGCTGTAGTATCACCACTAGATGTCGCCACGACTCCTCTTAAAAGTGTATGAAGATACTTGGTGCAGTTATAATTGCTTTACACTTTTGCTTTAGGGTCAATAATAAAGGATTATTTTTAAAGAATGATTTTGATTAGCATTAATTATGCTCAGTTGGGAAAAAAGACATCTTAAACTAGCTTAAACTGGTTGGTCTCCCACACTGTTCTTTTGGAGTGGTTTTGAGCACTATTTAGAGTGTGAGCTCTTTAATTTTAAAGTGAGAATCATATTAAACGTTTTGCACATAACATACTCACTTTAACACACTAAATCTTTATGCAACTATGCAAAAAGAATCACTTATTAGCCAAGCATGTGATCTTTGACTAGACTGACTCCCTATAGAAACCTGCTGACCTTAAGTAACACATTTAAAACAGTGTTCTGCATTATTTTAATACTGCCTACAATGCTGAAACGACCTACTCAGCCTATTGAAAACATGAACTTGTGCTCAGTCTTGAGAACCAGAGACAGTTGTGGGTTATGCGTTATTATAATTAATGATAATTTAAAATAATAAGCCTATTTTTTTGCAAAGGTTCACTGATGGATTCAAAGCAGACTACAGTCAAGGGGTCATTACTGTTGCTGTAATACATATTAGAAGCACAAACTAACATGTTCCAGTTACTAAAGCAAAATTAATGGTAGACCATATGTTTTTTGTTGTTTGTTTGTTTTTTTAAATGTCCATTGCCAGTGGTGGTTGATGCCTGCTATCCCTTCTGGAAAATACAGATTAAGATGCCAGCTGTCTTTTGTAACAGAAGTTGTTTTCTAACTGGTTAAATGTTGCAAGCTGGTAATTAGGTGGCTGATAACCAGCTTAATTAATCACCCACATGTCATTTCAAACCTGTAAGACTTTCGTTCATCTTCAGAACACAAATCTTTTTAATGAAATCTGAGAGCTTTCTGTCCCTTCTGAGCCCCAGAAAGCTAGTAAAGACATCATTAAAGTAATCCACGTGACTCCAGTGGTTTAACCTCAATTTTAAGAAGTGACGGGAGAAATATGCTTTAAGACAAACCATGTGCAAATTCATAAGTCAACACCATTCCTGAGTATTTTCTCCTTAAAACTGCAGTGAAAAAAGACCCTCGGTTTGAAATCGCTGGTGTCTGTGACATCACAAACTAACTTGTAACCAATCACGTCAACGTGCCGGCGGGCTTTAGCATATCATTAAAGGGTCAAAAATGAAAATAATGTCATTTATTACTCACCCTCATGTCGTTCTACACCCGTAAGACCTTCTTTCATCTTTGGAACACAAATTAAGATATTTTTGATGAAATCCGATGGCTCATTGAGGCCTGCATTCACAGCAATGGTACTTCCTCTCTCAAGATCCATTAATGTACTAAAAACATATTTAAATCAGTTAATGTGAGTACATATTAATATTATAAAGCGACGAGAATATTTTTTGGTGAGCCAAAAAAACAAAATAACGACTTATTTAGTGATGGCCGATTTCAAAACACTGCTTCAGGAAGCTTCGGAGCATAATGAATCAGCATATCGAATCAGCGGTTCGGAGCGCCAGAGTCACATGATTTTAGCCGTTGGCAGTTTGACACGCGATCTGAATCATGATTCGATACACTGATTCATTTTGCTCCAAAGCTTCCTGAAGCATTGTTTTGAAATCGGCCATCACTAAATAAGTCGTTATTTTGTTTTTTAGGCGCACCAAAAATATTCTCGTCGCTTTATAATATTAATATTGAGCCACTGTACTCACATGAACTGATTTAAATATGTTTTTAGTACCTTTATGGATCTTGACAGAGGAAATGTCATTGCTGGCTATGCAGGCCTCACTGAGCCATCGGATTTCATCAAAAATATCTTAATTTGTGTTCCGAAGATTAACAAAGGATTTACGGGTGTGGAGTAATAAATGACATTATTTTCATTTTTGGGTGAACTAACACTTTAAGCCTAACATATTCAAACTAAAATCTAAAAAACTGAAATTTTGATTTCAGGGGGATTTTAATATTGTGTAAATAAAGATGAACGAAAGGGTTTGGAACGACATGAGGGTGAGTAATTAATTACATAATTTTAATTTTTGGGTGAACTAACCCTTTAAATTTGAAGTAAATTTGCCAATAGTTACAGTCAGTGCATTAGTTAATCTCTCAAAATATGCATATATACAAATATATCTCATTTTCTTAACCTACCATTCCTTTTGTTGCAGAATCAGTGGACGTGCAAAGCAGCAACTGGTGCAATAATAATTAATAAACAAGTTATTATCATTTTATTATTATTAGCTTGCAACAGCAATAATAAGAGTAAATATTTCTCATACTGTGACTGTTTCGCAATCCACACATTATGTAGGCAAGTCAATGAGCTCAACAGGTTCCTGGGAGCCAGTTAAGGATTTGATCCTGTGGGTCGAGCTGAGGGGGAGCGTCATGGTTACGCCCTTTTTCATCAGCCCGGGACAAGTGAGTAAGAGCCACTTCACTGCATCTCAGTCCCAAGAGCTCCATCTGGCCGGCTTCATGAGGGGCTGGACACTCCAGCCGGGACCGTGCGTCAGAATGCGCCTACAACTACTGCTCATTATAACTGTATGCGCTCTTCATTGCGATTGTCAAGGTAGGTTAACATGTTTAGTATCATGTTTGTTTTAGATATATGGTGCGTATAACGGACTTTTTTTTAAAAAAAAATATATATATAACAATAGGCAAGTTTCTCCGCGTAATAACACAATTATTATTCAAGTTTAATTGTCCTACATAACTGTGGAAAATTAGATGCTCATTGTTTGTTTAGGAAATAAACAATCGCTCATTTATTCGTGGGAATAACGGTGTTATCTAACAGCATTGTTATTTATGCGCACTAGAATGAACGGCTTTAAGCGCAAAACAACGTTAGATTTGTGAAAATAATCACTATGCGTGACAGAACAAGAGTATTTTCTTTAAATAAATTAGTTTTAATGGGAATTGTCGCACAAAGCCTCCCTCAGACAGATTTGAGGTTCTCGGAGAACTTTTGCATGGGCTTTGGCGTTGCTAGGTAACAGAGACGAGCATGTGACTTGAAGACAATCTCTTCAGCAGACCCCAAGCTGCTGGTACAAAGCAAATTCACCGCATTTCTGCTCTCAGGCCTGTTTCTGAAAGACTTAAACAGTCTTCTGTAGAGTTTGAGACGTGCATTTTGCAGTAGGTTTATCAGCCAGAATGGTTCCTCTGGTGCAAAATGTGTGGTTGCATGGCTAGAGCTCCTCGAATTGTAATCTGCTTTCTTTTTGCCCAACCCTTTGCATGTAAGCTTCTTATGTGAATCAAGCAACTAATTACTCTGCAGCTGCCGCTCAGGATGACCATTGCTTGCTCAGGAAACACTGTGTTGTTGACCTAGTGAAAATGAGCTAAGGGTGACTTTATTAGATTCTCAATAGTGTTCATTTGCCAACTTTGTTTATGGGGAGAATTGGGATGTTTGCATTCAGAAAAGTATGCATGATAATATTTTGTGACCTCGAGGTGTCAAAATCGCAGTCTTTTTGGGAATTCATACTGCTATGTTTGCATCAGGCTTAAGTTAGCCTTGATTGATCTCCTCAGAAATGCGAGCCAGGAATGAGTTCCTGTAATCCAGCTTTATTCAGCATGTGTTTTGGAGGAAATGACCAAAAGGGTCTCGATGGAGGCGGACAGGTTACTTTCTCTAATCCGCTGAGCTTCACTTCCTGTTGGTTCCTCTAGCGCTCAATTTCAGACCTGGGGGTCAAAGGTCTTAAAAGGTAGTTACTTGTTACCTTGTTTAAACATGATGAATTTTATTTTAAACGTGGGACTTCTATTGAGTTGGCACAATTTAAATATGGTGTTTTGACACCACCTTGTGAAAGCGTTTATGTATAAATTAATATTTACATCCATGCGTTATCCATTGCCTGCAAATGTGATGATGCCGCCGATTCATAACTTGTTTTTTCAACAACTTGCTGTGCAGTCACGTTTTAGCCATTTTTGGACTGTAATGATTAATAGGACACGTTCACTCAGTGTCGCATTCACAGTCTTTTTTTTATTATGTGCAGCCATGGGTGCAGACAATACCATGAAGATCAGCGAACAATGATATCTCATTCAGTAGGCTCAATCAGATGTGGATCAGTGAGAGGCCTCATGATCTGTTACAGGATTTCCATACACCAAATCAAGAGAGGAAATCAGTTTGATGCTGGACAGAGGACCTTATCTGAACCTGGCTGTCAGCAAGCTTTAAAGTGCATAACTTTTGGTGAAGAAACACTTTTGTAGTGGACTTCGTTTATAAAGCGCAACAGAAGTAAAAATCCTATTCGTTGCTTCCAGAGAGAATGATGTCTTTAAACACAATAAGCTTCACTTTATATCGTCGCAAAATTATTATCGCCCAGCAATTTATGAATTTTAATTAGTTATACAGTTTTATTTAACTCAACTATTGTTTAAAAATGACTATATGGCTGGCTTAAAATGAGCTCAAAATAGGTTGGAAATTTAAAATCTGACACATAATTACTAGAGGCGACAATAATAATCAAAAGGTGAGCATTTATTGATAAACAATTTAATAAATGTTTATTGTATTATTATTATTTATTAAACTCGTAAATAAATTCTCATTTATTAAACATTAATAAATGTTGATTTTCAACATACTTTGGGTTCATTTTAAGCGACAATACTGTAATTTTTAAACAATAGTTGAGTTCAATAAAACTACCTCGCAGACTGAGCAAACATTTAACCCAACCGCTGGGTTTGTCCATTTTTAACCCAACTTGGGTTGTTTTTAACCCAGCACTCATGTAAACACTCTAAAAAATGTTTGGTTAAAAACAACCCAAGTTGGGTTGAAAATGGACAAACCCAGCAATTGGGTTGTTTTAACCCAGTGGTTGGGTTAAATGTTTGCCCAACCTGCTGGGTAGTTTTATTTAACCCACTTTATTTAACTACTGATTAAAAATGACTATATGGCTGGCTTAAAATGAATCCAAAATAGGTAAGAAATTAAAAATCAGACACATAATTACTAGAGGCAACAATAATAATCAAAAGGTGTACATTTATTAATAATCAATTTAATAAATGTTTATTGTTTATTATTCATTATCTTATTAATAAATGCTCATTTATTAAACATATTAATAAATGTTAATTTCCAGCATATTTTGGGTTCATTTTAAGCAAGCAATACAGTAATTTGTATACAACAGCTGAGTTAAATAAAACTACCCAGCACGTTGGGCAAACATTTAACATTTTCAACCCAACTTGGGTTGTTTTTAACCCAGCATTTGGGTTAAATGTTTGTCCAACCTGCTGGGTAGTTTTATTGAACGCAACTAAAAATTACCATATTGCTTGCTTAAATGAACCCAAAATAGGTTGGAAATGAACATTTATTAATATGTTTTATAAATGAACATTTATTAATAAGTTAAACGAAGAATAATTAAACAATAAACAGTTATTGAATGGCTTATTAGTAAATGTTCACCTTTTGATTATTATTGTCGCCTCTAATAATTATGTGTCTGATTTTTAATTTCCAACCTATTTTGGGTTCATTTTAAGCATGACATACATGAATTTTTAAACAATAGTTGGGTTAAATAAAACTGGCCAGCAGATTGGGCAAACATTTAAAGTGTATACTCATGTGAAACCGGTATACACTATATAGCAAATCTTGGTTGCGTGATTGTTTATATTGTTGCAAAACTATATTATTGCAAAGCTCTCTATATAAAGCTGGATATATGACTATGTCCAACTTTATCTGCATACAGATGCTATATAGCAAATCTCGGTTGCATGATTGTTTATATATTGTTGTAAACTATATTATCGCAAGCTCATCTGCTAAATGTGACTAAGGCATGAAGACATTAAGATATTACCAACATTAACGTCATAATTTTCTGAGAGCTGGATGGTTTGGTTCAAGGCTTATAACTTTTTAATTGAAGAATGTTTTGAAATCCTTATAAAGCAAATGAATGGGAAACTTATAGATTGAAGGCTGGCCAGTAATTGTTGCAACTCTGAAAACTTAAAACACTTGTAACAAAAGTCACATAAGCTGGTTCTTCTTGTCCAAAGTATTTTAAAACTTACTAAAAGTGTTCAGCTATGGCCGTGAAAATGTGTCTGCTAAGTAGCACGGCTTTCAAACGTCTTTGTTTATTGTTCTAGAAAGAATGCCACGACTTTTTGGTGATCATTTCTGCGTGTAGGTTATTACAGAAATGTGTGAACAAGCTAAACAAACAGTAATGACGTCCGCATTTTGAACTGTGAGAAAATACCGCAATCCCATTTTTCCTGTTCTGCACGTGCTCCTTAAACCTCACGCATGCTTCTGGGCCTTTCCGGTGTAAGTCCTTGAGCAACAGAGGTGCAACAGGAACAGAAGTTAACACAGTTGGCACTAATAAAGACTTCTAACCCTCTCAGAGTAAACAGCACCCTCAGTGGCCGTATTAGTCACTGCCACAATGCCATCAGGAAGCTGAGAGGCCTGTGTGTTGGTGTTTGCGTTTGACAGCATTCGATTGAGTGAGAGTGTATTGTAAATCATTGTATCTTAAAAGTGATATAGTTCACCCAGAAATGATGAGCCTGTGATCATTTACTCATCCTTGTGTCCTTCCAAACTTGTATGATCTTCTTTCTTCTGTGAACCTAAAAGAAATGTATTTTTTAGCTCATGCAGTCCATATTGTTTTGGACCCCACTGTGTCATTTTGTGTTCCAACAAACTAAATGATGATATATTTTCATTGTTTTCCTTTAATGGAATAGTTCACCCAAAAATCTAAAGTTAAAAATAAGCTAAAAATATGTTATTCATCAACATCAGTTAATGAATTGTGGTGCAAAAAAAAGTGTTATTTTAGTATCATCGAAATACTGTTTAGTTAATACTATTTAGTTATTTTAGTACTTCAATTTAAACTAAATAAGAAATGTTGTCTTGGCAACTACCTGAAATAAAGTTTATATATATAAATATATATATATATATATATATATATATATATATATATATATATATATATATATATATATATATATATATATATATACATACAAATAAAAAAAAATATATATATATTTTATTTGTATATATATGCCTTTAGTTTTAGTTAACAATAACAAAACCCCTGCTAAATGCTTTTACAGCATTTATTAATAATCTAGCTTAATTGTAATTTCTGCATTTATTAATGCATTTTAAACATACTGTAAAAAAATTATTTTCATGATTTATCACAACATTTTTTCTTTTGTAAAATCAACTTAAATAATTAATGTGGTTCAGATAACATACTATTTTGAGTTTCTGTTGATTAAACCAATTGTCTTTATTGTATTAACTCAATTTTTTTATTTCAATGAACTCAAAAAGGCAACCAGGTAACTTCCTTTTTTAAGTTAAACCAACTATTCTTTTTTACAGTGCATGTATTAATAGTATATTTATAGATTCAAATTAAATGAATAAATGCTGTAAAAAAAAGTTTATCGTTTACTGCTTGCTATATGCTTTTTTTTTTTCTTTTCACACTATGACATGTTTGCCTGTAGATTCTGGAACTAACACATTTGTTGAAATTACAGGCACAGTTATCACCCAGTGCTGATTATTTCAAAATGTGCACGATATTTTGGTCTCACATATAGCTAATGCATTGTAAAGTTTCTAACGGGAGTCAGCGGCGCTGATCTGAATGGTTTAATAGGCTTCCCGACTCTATGTTTGCCTCCTTTCCACTCGCGGCCAATGCCAAGCCGCCTTCGCGTACCAGTAGGTCCTTTCTCTACGACTGTGAGCCAAAGTCAGTTGTAAAGCAATTGACTGCATTCTGCGTCGTCCATTTCCATATGAAATGGGCTGCGGCACTCTGCTCCGCGGTATGGCCGGCCAGCCCTGGCACTGGGCTCTGCCAGCCATTCCTGCACATGCATTCACTCCAGCCGCCCCCAAAACAAGGCGGCATTGATGAAAGAAGCGGCACCTCTCCCATGGCCCCCGCGGGACTGGAAAGAGATGTTTTGGGGGGCTAGTGGCTGGCAAATGCCTTTAGTTTTTCGAAGGAAAGAGGGATGACAGAATGGAGGAGGATGGGCTCCGGGGGCCTCTTTTCGGCTTTCTTTCTCGCAGGAAGCTCTACTGTATTCCCCCATTCTGTTATCCGTCTCCATCGGCCCTTTTGGCGTGCTGACACTTTCAGTTATAGGGCTGCAGCCCCGCCAGCCAGGCCATTGTGCCATTGTGGTCTCACAGTGGGGTCTAAGCCTTTGGGAGGCTTCATTCTAATGAAAATTCCTCCACCGCACTCTCTTTGTGGCCCGACGTTGGCGCGTCCTTGTTTTTCTCCTCAGATAGTTTTGGGGATTCTTGCCTGCTGAGGGTTTAAGTTGGCTAATTAGAAAAGACATGCCCAGAGAGGAGACAGGGATGGAGGGGGGCAAAAAAGGAAACAGCAAACGGAACAAAACAGGGTAAGCAAAGACATTAATGAAGGAAGGAAAAACAAGCTCAGACCCCATCATTTGCATAATACAAGCCGCTCTCCTCACAATGGCCGGCCGGGGACAATCGCATAACTGTTGTCATTCGTGCAATCTTAGTTAAGACGTCCAAATAAAACCCTTTTAAAGACACCCCAGGAAATTACGGGGCTAAATGCTTCATTTTGTTGAGTGCAGGAATAGGATAGGCCTGCCGCTGTTCACTTTACCTGTCGGTTTTCCCAGTTGCTGATACTGTCAGGAAATGCTGGCTTTATTTACGATGGTGTCGGCGGATAGGTTTCGGCTCTTGGCAAAGGTTGTTAAAAGCTGTTAGGCTGATGTATAGCTGATTCATATTGCTAAACTGAGAGAAAACAAGATTTTGAGGCCCAAAAATATTCATCCATCCATTGAAAAAAAATTATCTATACGGCAGGGGTTTAAAGGGTTAGTTCACCCAAAAATTAAAATTCTGTCATTAATTACTCACCCTCATGCAGTTCCACACCCATAAGACTTTCATTCATCTTCAGAACACAGATTAAGATATTTTTGATAAAATCCGATGGCTCAGTGAGGCCTGCATTGCCAGCAAGTTAATTTACACTTTCAGATGCCCAGAAAGCTACTAAAGACATATTTAAAACAGTTCATGTGACTACAGTGGTTCAACCTTAACGTTATGAAGTGACGAGAATACTTTTTGTGCGTATTCTCCCAAAATAACAACTTTAAAAATAACAACTTTAAAAACCCAAAATAACAACTTTATTCAACAATATCTAGAGATGGACGATTTCAAAACACTGCTTCATGAAGCTTCGAAGCTTTACGAATCTTTTGTTTTGAATCAGTGGTTCGGAGCGTGTATCAAACTGCCAAAGTCACGCTCCCCATTTAAATTTCAAAACGTTTCGAAATTACGTAATGAAGCCTCTTTTACTGAAATCACGTGACTTTGGCAGTTTGTCAGTATCTTAATTTGTGTTCCGAAGATGAACGAAGGTCTTACGGGTGTGGAACAACATGAATGAATTTTAATTTTTGGGTGAACTAACCCTTTAAAAGGCCTTTTGAAGCAAAGCGATGCGTTTTTGTAAGAAAAATATCCATATTTAAAACTTTATAAATTCAAATAACTAGCTTTCAGCGGACAACCGTACGCATACTACGCAATGTATGACGTAGGATGTAGGAGTAGCGTAAGCTTAGATGCCTCTCGCGGTTCAAACGAACAGCTCCTCTTTTCTTATATCGAAATATAAGGTCACTCTTCCACCACAAATAAAGTTTTAAATATGGATATTTTTATTAGAAAAACCCATCGCTTCGCTTCAGAAGGCTGTTATTAACCCCCTGGAGCCGTATGGATTACTTTTATGATGGATGAATTCATGCTTTTTTGGCTTCAAAATGTGCCCTCCTCACAACCATTATAAAGCTTAAAGGAGCCAGGATATTTTTAAATATATCTCCGATTGTGTTCATCTGAAAGAAGATGAATCATAGGATCATTTTCATTTTTAGGTGACCTAAACTTTTAATATACTGTTCTAATTTAATATTTTAAATTAGTTTTTAATTATTTTTTATTTATTATTTTTAGTTAGTTTAGAACTTAACCTAAACAAGAATAAGTTTTTTTTTTTTAAATATTTTATTATTTATTTTATTTCAATTAATGAAACGATAATAACCCTTGTGAAAATCAAGTATGAAATGTATTTTGCGTTTATGTGTTTTTTTTTTAACCTTGACGCGATGCATCTTATTCCCTTTCTGGCAGCGCGTGCGGAAACAGTCGATGGCTGATGTTTAAAATTCTATTACTTGCGAGCGGGTGTCAGTAAGAGCGTCTTACCTCCCAGATCCTGTATATGCCAATTGTCTACCTGTGCGTTACAGACGCTGCTGAAACCTCCGGGATCATGTCCTACCAACAAAGGGTTCCTTTGAGCGAGTAGAGCAGCAATTTTATCATTAGTAAACTGAGCAGGAAAAAGGCTCGTTTCCCAATTGGCTGCCGAAGGAGTTAAAAAGGAAGCCCATTTGGCTGGCATGCTTTAAAAGCGTTTGCTGTGGTGTTTGGTCTAGACCTCTCGCTATGAGGAGGCCCTCGCTGAGCTTTTAGCGCCGCGGCTCAAGCGCAGACCCCCGTGGCCTTCTGGCAGAGGACGAAATCCATTATTAAAGAGTACATCACAGGGAACGAGGCTGATAAATTTCTGACTCATACATAATAAATGCCCTGCTAATATTTGTTTTGCAATGGCAGAGAACCAACATGCTGTCTACTATGATATTATGTTTTTGGTCTAAATTAATATTGAAGAGGTATTTATTTGAGAGTAATATTTTACCTGCATACAGAAGCAGTTGCAGAGTTTGTTACACAGCACAATTAAAGCAATAGTTCTCCCAAAAGTAAAATGTATTCAATGCAAACTCTTTTGCATTTATTTTTTCTATGGAAAAGAAAAGAAATTTTTTGAATATTTGTCTCTTTCAGAGCCTAAAAGTCATTGTTACTATAAACTGGTTTTGTATGGCATTTCTGGATTAACTATTCCTTTAAACACTTCCAACCTGCCGTGTCTCACAACAAGAGGGAGTTGTTCCTCCATCCATTTAGAGATTATTTTATTGCATTGTAAGACAAATTTTTTTTGTCAGTCGGATGTCTAAACATATTACCTCAGATTTTACAGAAGGTTACTGGTTAGCTAAATGTCAACGATGACCTCATAATGTAGTTTAGCCCAGTTCTCAGTTTCTTATTGGCAGGCGAGCTGTTTGACTGAGTCACACGAGTTTCCTAAAAGGCAGCGGGTCAGATAAGATTCTTGTTTCAACCGATCCAAATTGCCATGCTTCATGAAAAATTCAAATGATAAACCTTCTTGTACATTATCATTTATTGAGGTCAGTGTTTATTAGAGTAATTGTCACTGTTCAAAATGCTTTCTTTACTCATCTGAAGTAATTTTTTGTTTGGAGGATCACTATCATTGTAGTGTGATGTAATAGCAGGTGTGGATCAGCGTTAGGCTCATAGTGAGATCCAGCAAATGGACTTTACAGTCAGAACATATAAAATTCTGTTTTTGTTGTTGTTTAAAACTATTTTTTAACATCTTTCTCTGACCTGTGAGAAGTACACTTTAAATAATTATATTATGATTATTTGGTAACACTTTACAATAAGGTTTAATTAGTTAACATTAGTTAACTAATTAGTTAACATTAGTTAACTACTTTTGTTAGCGTGAAGTAAGAATTAACAATACTTCTGCTGCATTTATTAGCTAATGTTAATTTCAACTTTTACTAATACATTATGGAAATCAAATGTTGTATCTGTTAACATTAGAATACGTAAAACATCGTATGCGTTCTTTTGTGATTATTAAATGTTTATACACAACACTTGCTGCCACAATGCTAGGGTGTCAAGGATGGCTGCCACTGTTTTGCTATGCAATTGGTAAAATTTTCAGGGTGGTTGCTAGAGTGTTGATATGCAGTTGGTAGACTGTTTTTGGGTAGTTGCTTGGGTGTTGCTATGCAATTGGCAGAATGTTCGGGGCGGTTGCTAGAGTGTTGATATGCAGTTGGTAGGATATTCAAGATGGTTGCTAGGGCGTTTCTATGCAGTTTGGTTAAATGTTTTGGGTGGTTGCCAGGTTTTTGTTATGCAACTTACAATGGCCTTACAATAGTAGAATGCTTTAGGTGGGTTGCTAAAGTGTTGCTATGCAGTTGTTAGAATTTTCTAGGTGGTTGCTAGAGTGTTGATATGCAGTTGGTAGACTGTTTTGGGTGGTTGCTTGGGTGTTGCTATGCAATTTGTAAGATGTTCTGGGTGGTTGCTAGAGTGTCTGCCACGCAGTTGGTTGACTGTTTTGAGTGGTTGCTTGGGTGTTGCTATGCAATTGTTGGAATGTTCTGGGTGGTTTCTAGAGTGTTGGTATGCAGTTGGTAGACTGTTTTGGGTGGTTGCTTGGGTTTTGCTATGCAATTGGTAGGATGCTCTGAGTGGTTACTAGAGTGTCTGCTATGCAGTTGGTAGAATGTTTTGGGTGGTTGCTTGGGTGTTGCTATGCAATTGGTAGGATGTATTAAAGTGGTTGCTAGAGTGTCTGCCATGCAGTTGGTAGACTGTTTTGGGTGGTTGCTTGGGTGTTGCTATGCAATTGGTAGGATGTTCTGAGTGGTTACTAGTGTGTCTGCTATGCAGTTGGTAGAATGTTTTGGGTGGCTGCTAAAGCATTGCTATGTAATTGGTAGGATGTTCTGGGTGGTTGCTAGAGTGTTGCTATGCACTACATTTTTTTCTCGGATAGTTACCAGGGTTTTGCAATGCAGCTGGTGGAATGTTTTGTGTGGTTGCTAATTGCTATGCAATTGTTAGAATGTTCTGGTGCCGTTGCTTAAACGTTGCTATGCAACTGGTACTGTAGCATGTTCTGGGTTGTTGCTAGGGTGTTGCTATGTGGTTGCTCAGTGGCCTATGTCAAAAAAGCCTACAAATCTAACATCTGTGATATTCTGGTATTTAGATTTCAGTGTGAATTTAGGTCAGCCAGGTGAAAATGTTAAGTTTGGTCATTTAGAAAAGTAGTTTAACAACATAATCCCATGGCAACTATTTTACATTTTGGCTAATTGGCGGCTAACATTTTTACATTTTCCAATGATTCACATTATACGAATTCGTACGAAATTGCCACCTCATAAAATACTTACACTTTCCCATGAGATCAGCTTGGTTTAACACCTTTTCCTAACACGTTGGTTTCAAGGATCATTCCTGTAGCACAAACAATGCAGGATAAGTTATAATAGGAAGTTTATTCAAATTCCTAATCCTAATTATGACTAAACCTGCATTCAGAGAGCATGCAAAAATAAGATGTTGGATTTTTTTTTTTTTTTATCCTTTTAATGTTTTGCTTGACAAAAACTTTATACATGAAAATTGAAATTATTGGTAGAACTTTTCATTGGTTGAATTTCATTAATTTCAATAATTATGGGGCATTTGTTTAATTTTAAGTACTAGGAACTTCTAAATTTGACTCCTGCAGCTTCTTTTTGGGAATATCACATACATTTGACCAGTAGACTGTGTGTGTGTGTGTGTGTGTGTGTTTAGGTAACTGGTGATAAGACATACTCACTCACCCACTCTCCAACCCTCCAGCCCTTCACCACGTCATTCCACCTTGCATCTCCCTATGCTTTTGGAATTTGGGTGTAAGGGCTACGGTACCACCCGGTACCGATATTTATCCTAATTACATTTCTGACAAGGAACAGCATGCACCATTCATCAGTGTCAGCGAGAGACAATCAGAATCCCACATTCCGCTAGTCCGACCGACGGCCCTGACGGAGGGCTCCTCTGCTGAACTATGCTGATGGTGTCGATATGTCCTGGAGCCTGTCGGGGAAGGTAGAGGGGTGGTACCTTATCTCCTCAGATGTCACTCACAGGGGGAGATCAAAAGGAAGGGTTGAGATGAAGGAGAGTTAGTGCCTGCTCGTCGACTGGCACGCTTGGCTCCGCTAGCTGTCAATTCTGCTGTCTAAATGCTTCATCAATTGTACGACACAACAAGATGCACACTTGAAGACTAGTGAAGTGCTTTTCAGAATTAATCACAGAGGGGTAATGGGTGATGCATTGATTTAGTTGATTTCACTGTCCTGATTTTCAGTATCTAAACATCCTTTAAACAAGATATACTCAAGATGCAAAATTGGGATATCACTTGTTTACAGAGAATGTATCTTGAATTAAGATTGTTTTGAGCTATTTTTGGTCACTGAAATGTGTCTATTTTGTTCTATTTAAGAAAAACCAAAGACAGCAGTTTGCAAATGGGGTAATAAAAATGACAAGTTCTAATATCTTATGCAATTTTGCTTTAATGTAATTTAACTTTATTTTAGGGAAATTTAGATGTATTTACTGGAAAACAATACAAAATAAGTTTTTTTTTTTTTTTTTTTTTTGCAGTGTTGTGTGACTTTTGTCAAAGAAACTTTTAAATTCTCATACTCAAATTATATGGTAATTTTGCATCAATGAATCCAATTTTTAATGACTTCTTTGTACATTCAGTGAATCCCAGAAAATATTTCATTTTAGACAAAATTTAAATGTTTAATCTGAATAAATAAACTTGGGAAATAAGCATCTCTGATTTACTTAGCTTACGAGGTCTTATTTTGTTTCACATTAATATTTAAACAGTTAAGGCTGATTTATACTTCTGCGTCAGACCTACGGCGGAGCCTCTGCGCCATAGTCGCTATTCTCCCCGCGGGAGGGGTTCTAGCAGACCAATCACAGCGCTTGCGGTTACATATTTGAAGAGGTGCACGTCAGGCTACGTTGTATGCTACGCACAGCCTATGCCGTAGCTACGGTGTACACTTGACGCAGAAGTATAAATCAGCCTTTATGCAAACCACATAAAAAAAAAAACAAAAAAACAATATAAGATATTTTGAAATAAATAAAGTATAGTTTAGAAAAGTATATTTAGAGTACAATATATAAAGAATACACTCACTTGAAAGACAATATGCATTTTTTTAGATCAAAATTAATTCTCCAAGGTATGTTCAGAGGCATTCTTATGGATCTGCAACACTGATCATGTATCATTCAATCATGCATTGCACGATTGCATCTAGAATGGTCAGAGGTCTTTGGATCGGTCATGTACAGGAGGGCATTGTCCATGTAGGGGGAGAACCTTATCTTGTGTAGTAACTCCTACAATGTTTACATTATTTCTTATTACATTACATTATCTGGACTTCACAGACCCATCATGGTCAGGTTTTATGATCTGTGGGAGTAGATCTTCCAAGTCTATGTGCAAGAACCTTGGTTGCTATCTTGTGGTCGGCATTGAGTAAGCCCAAAGGCCTGAATGATGAATGAGGGTTTTTGCTACCTTTTTTTAAAAAGCTAATGGATGCAAAAAGGTCAGGCATTTGTCATTTAGACCTTTAAAAATCATAGGGCAAAGCTGGAAAATGTGGGAAATAATGCTGTTCTGTGACCTAATCAGCTAGTGTCCCTTCAGGAAAAATAAATTAAAAGTAGTTCATATTTATGTATTTTTATCATTTAGAACAGATCGTCACAATATCTTGTCATTTTCTGTGTAGGTTCAGGTTGTGAGGTGGGATCTTTCCGCTGTGGGACAGGCCGTTGTATTCCATTAAGCCAGAGATGCGATGGAACAACCGACTGCTCGGATAGCTCAGATGAATTTGGCTGCCGTAAGTAACTCTTCTGGACAATCACAAGGTCACACCGCACGCTGATAAAGAGTGGCAAGTGTGAAATAGAGCTGTTCAGTTTGTAATCCGTAGACCCGGAAAAGCATTAGAATTAGCCATGTGTTCCCTCAGGAATTTCAAATAGTAATAGAATAGTAGTTTTCGAGTTTTTTTTAATGTATAGGGCCGGTTTCACAGACAGGGCTTAGGCTAAGCCAGGATTAAGCCTCATTTCAATTAGGGTATTTAAGACGCTTTTATAAATATACCCTAGAAAAAAAAACATTACTTGTGTGCATCTTGAGACAAAACAATGGCAGTGACATATTGTAAGATATGTCAGTGCAAGTTTCTTTCAGTTAAAACAGCTCAAACATGCATTTTAGAGTCTAGGACTAGCTTAAGCCTTGTCTGTGAAACCAGGAGATATAGTCATAAAACATGAATTTTAAAGCCTTTTTTTGGGCTTTAAATCATAAGTTGCAATAAGTTAAATTAACATAAGTTAAATATGTAGGCGTCAAGCATGTACAATGGTTCTGCACACAGGAAGTGGGCAGTAGTTTTAGCATTCTTTTCAAACATTCATACTAGCCCATGTATTCAAGAATTGAAAGTAATAAATGAAATTAATTCTGGTGTAAAACTTGCTATTTATGGATGGTAAATCTCTGGGAGTCGTGGTTGTGTCAAAAATCTAGTGTGAAAAAGAGTTTTGAGGGATGAAAACCAATGCAAATCTAGGTGCCCTAGATTCAAAATTTGAATTTACCTTGGCATAGTTAAATAACAAGAGTTCAGTACATGGAAAAGACATACACTGAGTTTCAAACTCCATTGCTTTCTCTTTCTTATGTAAATCTCATTTGTTTAAAAGACTTCCGGAAAACACGCGGATCTCAACATAACACAGACTGTTACGTAACAGTCGGGGTATACGCCCCAATATTTGCATATGCCAGCCCCTGTTCCCAACATTATGAAAGGCATTAGACAAGGGCAGCCAGTAATGTCTGGATCTGCACAGGTGAATCAACAGACTAGGTAAGCAAGAACAACAGCGAAAATGGCAGATGGAGTAATAATAACTGAAATGATCCATGATATCATGATATTTTTAGTGATATTTGTAAATTGTCTTTCTAAATGTTTCGTTAGCATGTTGCTAATGTACTGTTAAATGTGGTTAAAGTTTCCATTGTTTCTTACTGAATTCACGGAGACGAGAGCCGTTGCTATTTTCATTTCATTTTTAATTTCATGCAGTCTGTTTAATTCATAAACACAACTTCATTCTTTATAAATCTCTCCAACAGTGTAGCATTAGCCGTTAGCCACAGAGCACAGCCTCCAAATAAATACTTTACTCACATAATTTGAAGCAGGCATGCAGCATGCATGACGAACACCTTGTAAAGATCCATTTGAGGGTTATATTAGCTGTGTGAACTTTGTAAATGTGCTGTAATATAATCGAGAGCTCGTGTGGCAGGGAACACGCGAATTAAAGGGGCGGCGCGCTGAAAAAATCAGTGCATAGTTAATGATGCCTCAAAATAGGCAGTTAAAAAAATTAATTTAAAAAAATCTATGGGGTATTTTGAGCTGAAACTTCACAGACACATTCAGGGGACACCTTAGACTTATATTACATCTTGTGAAAAAGATGTTCTATGGCACCTTTAAGTCATTGTTCACTGATTTGATTGTCCCATTTGCAGTCCCTTTTTTGTCACGATTTGCCACAACATTCAAAAAGCAATGAAGTTAAAAGGTCAAATTAGGGTCTTTGTAATGTGGGACACAATACCCAATGAGGAATACCATTTTGGCAAATTTAGTAGGTATTCTGTTCATACTGAATGGTCACATACTGAAAAGCTGTCTTGAGAATATGCCACCGCTACATTTACATTACGCCTCCACTGTCGTTTTGCTTTTTATAGAAATAAAAATGATTTAATTCAGTGGGATAATGGTCACTTTAATCCCATCCAGCTCACCCAACACGAGCAGCAGAGCCGTACGTAGTGCAGCAGGAATCAGAGTTCACTGATCATGTGACAAGGCAAGATGACTGACAAGACGATAGCAGAGGATTCGTTGCACAACAGAGCCTAGCGTCTGATAAATGTCTTATCTTGTAGAATGCGTTTAGCACTTCCGCTCCTTATTCACAGAGTACGCTTGATCACGAAAGTAAAATGTGAGCATGCATTCAAACACGATTTCAGTACCATACATTTTGAGAGCAGCTCCCTGATGCATGCAAATATCTCCCAATATGAAAGCTATCTTAGGTTGGGATGTGTTGTTGCCACCATCTCTTAGCTCTTTATCATGCCTGAAGAAAAAATTGGTCTCTATTTGCACTTTGAATATTGAGAGAGTACTTTGATTATGGTTGCACTTATTGTTCGCACTTAACAAGACTAAGAGAAAACTGTTATTCATTTTTATTTATGCTGTTTTTTTATGATTCATTTGTGGAAAGGAGTTCAGTTAGGAGGTCAAAAGGTGTTGAAGCTCATAAATCATGCACACTTCTAAGATCTGAAGAGACTCATTTGAAAGCATACTGGAGAGAAGCATTTCCATAAATAAGGAAAACATTCAATTAATTTGATCAGAAAAGTCAACTTTTTGACATGTTTATTTCCCTATCCATGTCAGTTCTTACATTCCTCCGTTTATTACGTCTGTCGAAGAACTTTGAGCTCTTTGAAAAGAACACTCTTAGCACAAGCCAGCTCAAATCTCTTCTAGCTTGGTTAACAATGCCATCTCATTACGCTCTTCCAGCCCAGCCCACCTGCGAGAGCGCTCAGTTCCAGTGCTTGAGTGACGGCGAGTGCATTCCTCAGCACTGGGTTTGCGATGATGAGGAGGATTGCGAGGATGGCTCCGATGAAAGGCAGCACTGCCGTGAGTACTCCTTATCTCCATCCATCCATCTCTCCCTCACTTTCTGCTTCCATTTCAATTACGACTGTCCGTCAGAGCTGAGAGCTCCATTGACTCCCAGTAATGTACAGGGATGTAATTTCTGTCATGTCGGAGAAACACGATATCTCAGATGTGCAGGCAACAGTATGAGAAACAAAAGGCGAAGCGTGCATGTGTTGTTGGGAGAGGATCCCACTTTAGAGAAGATGAGGACCACCCAGCGCACTCATATTATAATCATGTCTCTTTGATCTTTGCTGGCAGCTGGCAGGACGTGCTCCAGTTCACAGTTCACCTGTACGAATGGGGCCTGCATCCCGGGAGGATACAGGTGCGACCGAGTGCCTGACTGCCTAGATGGAGCCGATGAGAGAAACTGCCGTAAGTATGTTGCTGGCATGTGTGTGATGGGATTAGAGTTGGCCAGTATAGCTAAATATATATATTGATGACGACTTCGATACTGCTGAAGTGTTTCAGATAAGTGTGCCATATGCATCAGACGTTCAGCCAACGGTGTGAGGCTGAGACTAGGGACGAAGCAAAGCTACTCGAATCACTATTAAATATCAAATAAGTGCATAAACATCAGCAATTTTCATGATATTGCTTAATTTCATAGTGTGAATATAACTTGAATATTTGACAAATTGCCCAGCCCTAGGTAGTGTGTGTGTGTGTTTCCTCCCCACTCAAAGGCTCCTTTGGCATTTTAATCAATTTGTAAGATTAAGAGTCTCGCTGATGGACAGAAAGGGCCACAATATGCTTCTTGTTTTTCAGAGTTGATTGCAGATTCCTCTGTGGATTAGTGCAAGTGTCAGTTTAGTTTCTGTGCCATCATTGAGCTCTTATCACATACTGCTTTACTGTAACAGACTTGCTATACACATAATGGTTTGTATTTGGTTCCATGTTAGCGTTATGCTGATTCTTTGTTCAACCACTCACTGCATTTGCCATACCACAGTGGACGCTGTATTACACAGTGACTATATTAAATTGAATGACTGAGTCTCTTTTTCTCAGTCTACCCAGAGTGCTCTGAGCTGAGGTGTGCTAACGGGGCGTGCTATAACAGGAGCCAGCGCTGTGACCAGGTGCTCAACTGCCGAGACGGCTCAGACGAGGCCAATTGCAGTGAGTATCTTTCCCTGGCAGGACACATATATACACACAGTCATCTACTGGATGGACTGGAAAATGTTTACACTACATTTACCACTGCAAGGATTTGCAGCTATAACATTTGTTTATGTGACTTGTTTAATTAAAACAATATTTACTCAAGATATATTTATATATACATATGGTGGGTGGATCAATTCACATATGAATCGTCATTCTATCTTATACCAATTTGAATCGATTCACAAATTTCAAAAAGTTTTCTAAATGTTTGTTAATAACGTGATGATGTCAGAACAAAGAAGGCGGCAGTCAGTATATAATAAGCTGACATGGCAAAACTGTACAAGGGGAACAAGTATGAACAATATAAACTAATATTATCCATATCCTACAAAATTAAAAGGCAGGCAATGTAATTTATTATGAATAAAATAGTTCAATACAAAATTACATATTATAAATTGATTGATAAAGCATTAACATTTCCTTTATTTTTACCAGTTTCATTTAAATTTAAGTTAAAATAAATTTTAATAAAGTTTAAAATCAAATCTATGCATATATCTAATCAAAATTTGATTCAAACTCGATTTTTAATGGAATCGTGACCCAAGAATCAATTTGAATTGAATTGTGAGATTCCAAAAGATTCCCATCCCTAATAATAACCCTGATTCTGTGAAACACAAAATAAGATGCTAGGCAGAATAAAACTATGAATAAAAGTGACTTTTGCCTAAATGTTATGAAACCATTTGATAGTTTTTTTGTGACGAACAAAGCAAATTTAAAGGTGCCCTAGAATTAAAAATTTATCTTGGCATAGCTGAATAACAAGAGTTCAGTACATGGAAATGACATACACTGAGTTTCAAACTCCATTGTTTCCTCCTTGTTATATAAATCTCATTTGTTTAAAAGACCTCCGAAGAACAGGCGAATCTCAACATAACACCGACTGTTACGTAACAGTCGGGATCATTAATATGTACGCCCCCAATATTTGCATATGCCAGCTCATGTTCAAAGCATTACACAAGGGCAGCCAGTATTAACGTCTGGATCTGTGCACAGCTGAATCATCAGACTAGGTAAGCAAGCAAGAACAACAGCGAAAAATGGCAGATGGAGCGATAATAACTGACATGATTCATGATATCATGATATTTATAGTGATATTTGTAAACTGTCTTTCTAAATGTTTCGTTAGCATGTTGCTAATGTACTGTAAAATGTGGTTAAAGCTACCATCGTTTCTTACTGTATTCATGGAGACAAAAGCCGTCACTATTTTAATTTTTTAAACACTTGCAGTCTGTATAATTCATAAACACAACTTCATTCTTTATAAATCTCTCCAACAGTGTGTAATGTTAGCTTTAGCCACGGAGCACCATCAAACTCATTCAGAATCAAATGTAAACATCCAAATAAATACCATACGTACGCAATTAGACATGCTGCATGACGAACACTTTGTAAAGATCAATTTTGAGGGTTATATTAGCTGTGTGAACTTTGTTTATGCTGTTAAAGGCAAGCGCGAGCTCCTTGGGCAGGGAGCGCACGATTTAAAGGGGCCGCAGCCTGAATCGGCGCATAGTTAATGATGCCCCAAAATAGGCAGTTAAAAAAATTAATTAAAAAAAATCTATGGGGTATTTTGAGCTGAAACTTCACAGACACATTCAGGGGACACCTTAGACTTATATTACATCTTTTAAAAAAGATGTTCTATGGCACCTTTAAGTCATTGTTCACTGATTGTCCCATTTGCAGTCCCGTTTTTTGTCACGATTTGCCACAACATTCAAAAACCAATGACATTTGCCATCAGTGATATAAAACTTGGTGCTTTTGTGAATTGAAAACAAGCACAAAATATATTTGAGAGGCGTATATTTTGAACTGCGCCTCGCACAAATTATTGTATGGCTTCATAATATAGTGACCAAATTGGGAGAAAGAAAATATTACTGGTGCGGGTGAATAAACAATGACAAAAATGTACTGTAGTTATTTTCAACTATGTTAAACTATATTGAACTTCTGTGAAATTGTGTCATGGACAGACATATGTTTTGTTGCTTGTGTTCAGCCCAGCGGTGCAGCAGCGGTCAGTTTCAGTGCAGTAACGGGGAGTGTATTCCTCGCGGATACGTCTGCGACCATGACGATGATTGTGGAGACAGAAGTGATGAACAGAACTGCAGTACGTAAATTTAATTTAGCATTTTCTCAACCTCAAATCTAGCCATAAAGAATGTAAAAAGGTAACATAAAGTAGTAGTTTAAAAAAGCCTATGTGTGTACCATCTACAGCCTACCCAACCTGCAGAGGAACGTACTTCACCTGTCCCAGCGGCCGCTGCATTCATCAGGTCTGGCTGTGTGATGGAGAGGACGACTGCGAGGACAATGCAGATGAGAAAGGCTGCGGTACATCCTTAAAATGTCGCTCTGCATGCTGATTATTGCAAAAACCAGGCTTAATTTTTATTGTTTTTCAGAACGGTATCTCGACTGACATATGAATATGGGCGGAAATTGTGTTTTTTGTGGTGTGTTTAGACAATGTACAGCGTGAATGCTATCCTGGGGAATGGCCGTGTCCTTCTTCTGGTGTTTGCATCCCTTTTGACCACCTCTGTGATGGGACGGTACACTGTCCAGACGGAGAAGATGAAACCAACACCACTGCTGGGCGCAACTGCAGTCAGTTACCACCTAAAAACCACTAATGCCACTGTTACACTAGCTGATTTTTACCAGTGTTATTTTAGTATTATTTATTTAGCATTTTCTCAACCTCAAATCTAGCCATAAAGAATGTAAAGACGTAACATAAAGTAGTAGCTTAGAAAAGCCTATGTTTGTACCATCTACAGAGGAACATACTTTACCTTCATATTTATGAATATTTTGAATTAGCTAGTGTTAATTTTGTCAGCTTTTTTAAATTTAGTCTCAGTCCTGTGTCACATTTTTTGTTTTTACATTAAGTCCTGTTTTTAGTCAAGTTTTAGTCGACTAAATGTCTGAGAGTTTTAGTCAGTGAAAACCTAATCATATTTTCGTCATGCTGCATAATGGTCAAACTGATTATTTTGCTCAAAATAATAATTATAAAAAAGAAATGTATTTTTACGTTTCATCAGAATTATTGTACTTTCAGCTATAAGCACAAAACAAGAGAATGTCAACTCATATGCATGATTTATTTTACCTGATCTTGTTTCCTGATTTATTAGGCTATTTATCTCTGTGAAATTCCTAATAGTAATTCTAATAATTCCTATTTAATACACAATATTTTATTTCATGTCCCCCTGTAATCTTTGATCAAAATAGCTTTCCCTCCCTCTTGCAATGACATCTCTTCTCTTCTCTGATGATGTGTTTACTGGCATGAGGGCGGGACAACCTGTCACTCACATGAGATCCACCAATAGCAAACCCCAACCATCCAATCAATTCTCCATGAACAAAATCAAGTCCCGCCTTAAATTTTTCTTGTTTGAGATGCCGATATACATCACAATAGGGAAGAAAAGACGATCATAACTTCTGTTTCATTCTGACTTTAAAGATTACCTAACATTTCGAGTGATGTGTATCTGTGTTTTGTGTCAGGTATTTGGCGCTGTGCATCCCTGAGCTGTGAGCATCACTGTCACGCCTCTCCTGACGGAGGAACCTGTACCTGTCCTCCAGGATATGTGGTCAGCAGAAACGACAGCCGCTCATGCATCGGTAAAACATTTGATTGCTGTTGAAAATGGTTATTCACTCACTCAGTCAAACTTAACATCAACTCATCTCTATCCCTGTATTTTTCTGCACATGCAGATCATGATGACTGTACTCTATGGGGAATGTGTGACCAGCTGTGTGAGGATCGGATCGGAAGCCATCGCTGCAGCTGTCGGGAGGGTTACCTTCTGGAGCAGCACAGATACTGCCGAGCAAATCCCTCGTGTAGGTTAATTCAGGCCTCTAACATGCTGCCTATATACTCAATCCCTCTATGTAGAAGGTTTTTGGTGGAGTACTGTAATTAATTTATTCAAATTTTGTTTAATTCAAGTTTATTTTCACAATACATATTGTTTCACAGCAGCTTCACAAGTCACTTTTATTTATAAAGCACTTTATATACAATAAAGATTGTTTCAAACAGCTTCACAGTGATAAACAGGAAAATAACGATCAATAATGCAAACTTAATCAAATATGAGACAAAATCACATTTTGCTGTAAAGCAGCTCTAAAAAAAAGACAATTTGAAATCTTCGCAAAAATCTTCACCCATAATCTTTTTATTTATTTTATTTTTTACTTTTTTTCTCATAATAAATCATATTTAAATATATTTTACACAGGTTTACAAGTATTTTTTTATTTATCCATTTATTTGTTTTTCATTTTTTGATGTTACAGTAGGTCTGCATTGTATTTTCCTGTGTGATTTCACTTATGTAACATGGCTTCAGACTAATATTCCTAGTGTTAACTGTTATCTTATATGTCCGTTAATCAGGCTCTTTGAAGCCCATTTCTCTTCAAGCCTCATTTTGCATTGAATGCCATCATGTTATTAAGCTCCTGAAATGTCTGCCTCCCAACCATTTGTTTGGCAAGCACTGGAAAATGAATAACAAGCCTTGGCACCAAACAGCCGATCCTAAACTCTCTCACATTAGTTATGTCTTATCAAATGTACATTATATTATGTTAGCTCTCTGAAAACTGTCAAACTGTATCCTTCATTTTGAAGCTGTCTTACCAAATTAATTCACTTTGTTTGGTCATCTTTAGCTGGGATTCCCTCTCTGATATTCTCCAATGGGAGAGACTTGCTGATTGCTGATGTCCACGGACACAGCGCTCGAACCCTGGTTGAGTCCCAGAACAGAGGAGTTGCTGTTGGTGTGGACTTCCACCACCAGCTGCAAAGGGTCTTTTGGACAGACACGATCCAAAATAAGGTAAAATGCACTACAGACTATGGACAACAATCCTTGCAGGTTGCATATAGTTCCTAAAAATGAGCAGGGCTGGGCAATAATATACTACCGTTTAAAAGTTTGGGAATGTTTATTTATTTATTTTTTAATTATTTTTTATTTAACAAGGATGCATGCAATTGATCAAAAGTGACAGTAAAGACATTTATAATGTTACAAAAGATTCATATTTAAATGGATTATATACTATCATTCAAAAGTTTGAGGTCTGCATGTTTTTTTTTAAATAAATCAATACTTTTATTCAGCAACGATGCATTAAATTGATCAAAAGTAACAGTATACACATTTATAATGTACAATTGCTGTTCTTTTGAACTTTCTATTAAAAGTAAAATAAAATTTTAAGCAGCACAACTATCATTGATAATAATAATAAATGTTTCTTGAGCAGCAAATCAGCATATTAAAATGATTTCTGAAGGATCATGTGAATGATGTGATGATGCTGAAAATTCAGCTTTGATCACAGGAATAAATTACATTTTAACATATATTCACATGGAAAAGTGCAAAAATATGCAAAAATATTTCACAGTATTACCATTTTAATAAGTGCAGATAAATGCTGCCTTGGTGAACATAAGAGATTTATTTTAGAAACATAAAATAAAAAAATCAATATTTTACAGCATTTTGACAAGATTTATGCATTTCTAAATAATGTTTTCAATCATAACATTTCCATCAAACAGCCATTGTAGCTTAGCAGTTGTTTAATGCAGTTAAAAAGCACAACTGATCACAGTATTCACAATATTGCTTAACTTTTATATTTTTATAGTGCCAGCAAAATCATTGCATATATATTGTGAATGTCTGAGATCTTTATCGCCCAGTTCTAATTGATTTACAGCTGATTGTGTCACATTTCATAGCTCAGTGTGTGGCATTAATGTTTCCCACTTACATTCATTTAATGCTCTGGCACCTGCCACGGGTTCTCAGTTTTCCTGAATTTAATAAGTGGCATTTCACAGATTACTGAAGTTCTAACCTTGTCAGGCCGAGAGATATCGATGTTACAGTTGTTTTTGATAACAAAGCTCTGCATTATACCAGCTCTTCCTCCTTGGACATGTACTACCATCCCTGACCCTGAACACACACACACACACACACACACACACACACTCACAATCATTGTGCCAGTCAGACTGCTCTGATCTCACCTCATACACCCCAGCAACAACGCTTGGCTAAAGGCCTAAATAGAGTGTGCCAGCATCTTCCGAGCCTCCCTAAACTCATCCTGAAGCAATCGGGACCCAGCAATATTATGTTGTCCCTCAGAGACACTTTTTCAAATTAAAACACATGTGTATATACATTATCTGTTTTCACTAAAAATGTGTTAGAACTTCATACAACTCTCCAATGAATAATAGCAAGAAGTTAATGATTTTGTAACATGAGTCTTCCAGCATGTCAAAGTCACATAACATGGCCACTGATACCACAAATGACTGTTTTATATTAATTGTACTGTAATAGTTATGTAATATGAATATATACACACACACTACCATCTAAAAGTTTGTGTAGGTAAGATTTTTTTAAAAGAAGTCTCTTGAAAGCTCACCAGGGTGCATTTATTTAATCGAAAAATATGGTAAAAATAGTAATATTGTAAATTATGATAACAATTTATATACTGTAAACTGTTTTCTATTTCTATTCCTGTGAACAAAGCTGAATTTTCAGCATCATTATTCCAGTCTTCAGTGTCACATGATCCTTCAGAAATCATTCTAATATGCTGATTTTATGCTCAAGAAACATTTCCGATTATTATCAATGTTGTAAACAGTTGTGCTGCTTTCAGGATATATATATATATATATATATATATATATATATATATATATATATATATATATATATATACCTTTTTATTGTTTGTATCATGGTGGCAGAGCAAATTCACTGTATTTTTTTTTTTACAAATACCACACTTCTTGTAACACGAACGAACTGTAGGTTTAAGAGTTTTTTAGTTGTTTAGACCTGAAATATGTGACTCTTTTTTAATCATAGCGCCTATTTTACAATTTGTTTAGACATTTAGTGGATTACTAATGGAATATACATATGTGACATTTCTTTCTACAGAAAAAATATTAATAAATTCAAAAATTTGAGCCGGGGAAGTTTCCAAAATTTGGTTGATTTGACACGGAATGACCCTATAATATTCTTTCCTCAATTCCCAACACAAAACTTTTTTCACAGAACAATTTTACTGCCTTGAAAACCCTTTGTTTTCCATTTTGTTTTGATAATGTTCACCACAAAACAAAAAAATATGAGGAAAAAAATTAAATATATGTTAATATATAATAAAAATATATAATAACTGCAATATATTAAAGGGTTAGTTAACCCAAAAATGAAAATAATGTCATTAATTACTCACCCTCATGTCGTTCCACACCCGTAAGACCATCATTCATCTTCGGAACACAAATTAAGATATTTTTGTTGAAATCCGATGGCTCAGTGAGGCCTCCATAGGGAGCAATGGACACTTCCTCTCTCAAGATCCATTAATGTACTAAAAACATATTTAAAACAGTTCATGTGAGTACAGTGGTTCAATATTAATATTATAAAGTGACAAGAATATTTTTTTGTGCGCTAAAAAAACAAAATAACGACTTTTTAACAATATCTAGTGATGGCCGATTTCAAAACACTGCTTCTTGAAGCTACGGAGCTTTACGAATCAAATCAGTGAATCAGCGCCAAAGTCATGTGATTTTGGCAGTTTGGTTGGTGGTGATACATGATGCGAATCACTGATTCGAAAGATTCATAACGCTCTGAAGCCCATTACTAGATATTGTTGAAAAATCTTTTTTTTTTTTTTTGGCACACAAAAAATATTCTCACATGAACTAATTTAAATGTGTTTTTAGTACATTAATGGATCTTGAGAGAGGAAATGTAATTGCTGGCTATGCAGGCCTCACTGAGCCTTCGGATTTAATCAAAAATATCTTAATTTGTGTTCTGAAGATGAACGAAGGTCTTATGGGTGTGGAACGACAAGAGGGTGAGTAATAAATGACAGAATTTTCATTTTTGGGTGAACTAACCCTTTAATATAACTATAATATATAATAACTATATTATTATTATTATATAATATATAATAAATTTAATAATCAGTTCTTGGGTCTCTGAGGATTAAAAAAAAAAACATTTTGTGTAGGCTATGAAGGAAGTTGGCTCTCTGTCAGCGGAAAAGGGAATTCTTTAACTGATTCCTGTAGATACTGCTAATACGTTAATAATGGGCGAGCAGTCTGGCTCCCGAAGGGCTGCAGTCACGGTAAATGGCTCAGATCGGTGCTAGACTCCACATTTGTCTAATCTCCAGAAAGTGTCTGATATGCAGGAAAATGCGTGCATATTTCTCTGTAATTTTATGCAACCCGAGAGGATCTGGAGTGACCGTGCAATATTCGTGTTCCCCACGTTCAGTCCCTTTTTTACGCATTTTTTGGCCAGCTCAGACAGCTTTGTTTCAAACTCTTGGCTACTTTGTGATTTGGAGATCAGCCATGGAGCAAAAGAGTGGGTACATACAAGGAGACGGGTTTCTGCGATTAGTACCCCAACGTGACACAATACCAGTAGAGAGTCTTCGCAGGGGGTCTGCAAAGAGCCACGCCACCAGACCACCTTCACAGCTTGAGTTTCAGTTAAACGGGTCAGCTAAGAACCATAGTCTTTTAGACGTTTGGCTCTGGTTTCCAAAGGGCGAAGCCTGCAAAGAGCATTGGTGCCTTAGCTTGTGTTATGATGCCAAGGGATCCAGCCTGAGAAACTGGTGCCATCTTTTAATCAATAGGGCAGTGGTTTCAGAGTACCAACTCTGCAGCAGAGAAAGGCAACCTCTCAGATGAGAGATGATACAAGCAAGACTACAATCTTATTACCCATGATTATTTAAGAAGACTGTATAATGTCAAGTTTTGGTTGAATCAGTGTTATTTCAGTATTATTTATATGCTATTAGTAAAGATTAATCCATGGCTAGCTGTGCTTTAAATAATTTTAATGTATGACATGAAGGCACAGAACCACTTGATGTGAAGTGTAGTGTGCTTAAATTGTTTTATGCACAGCTAGCCGTTGATTATCCCGCTTATACGATGGTCATTTGCCAGCATTGACAGCTGAAAGCTGTTATTGACGTTTGCAGTGCAATATTTGACCAGGAGGGTAAAAATGACGGTTATTTTTGTCAGTTTTAAATCAGACACAGAGATAAAGTAGTGCATTAGATTACATTTATTTGAATGAATGATGGAGAGAGAGATGAGAGATGCATGTGTGATTTATCTGTATCTGTGTGTAGCGTCTCTCTCGAAGATGTTTAATTATTTAAAAACCAACGATGTTACTCCCTCGTTGCTGAAAATATAATGTAGCGATTCAGTAGCAAAGTTATTTTATTATTCAAAAGTCATGGATCCCTGTTGAAATGTTTCTGTGCTCCTGAATGTTTCTGTGTACGAGTGATGTATGTGTGTGTGTGTGCGCTTCAATGAAAGCAGCGCATTAATATAGTTTGGTGATTAAACTGACTTGGAAGTATCTGTGCATTAAACAGTGTAATTACACACCTTCTGGCCAATCAGAATTGAGTATTCAGACAGACCATGGTATAATATTTTTTATAAATACTTTAAATTTGCTTTTATTTATTTATTTTTATATTTTCAGTTTTTGGTAAAATTTGTATTATTTTTTTTTTAAATATTGCTATTTAGGTGTAAAAAAATTTTATTTCAGTTTTAGGTTTCATTCGGTTTTGTAAAGTAATTTTAAGTTTTTATTTATTATTTTGAATATTTTATTTTATAATATTCATTTTATTTTTTATTATTTAGTTAATAATTTTAGTTATTCAACTTGCCAAAGCAACATTCCTAATTTTCGTTCTAATTTTATATTTTATTGTATTTCAGCTTTATTTTTAATTAATATTTTTAATAGTTGTTTTATTTATTTAATAATTTCAGTTAATTTCTTATATTTATTTTTTTATAATATTGATTATTTACAATATTTTTTTATAATTTTTTTTTTTTGTAATTTAGGTAATAATTTCAGTTTTTCAACTTTCCAAGGCAACATTTATTTTTTTGTTTACTTTACGCTTTTCATCAAATATTTTTTTTATTTTATTTTATTTAACAAAAATGTTATTAATAGTTTTTACATTTATCATTTATTTATTTAGCAATTTTGGTTAATTTATATATTTATTTAATGTATCATATTTATTATTTGTATTGTACATTTTTTATATTTTTATATATTAATATATTATATATATATATATAATATTAAATATATTTATTTATTTAATAACTTAGTAATTTAATTTCTTCAACTTTCCAAGGCATATTGCATTTTATTTCAACTTTATTTCAATAAGCAAAAAATGTTTTTAATAATTAAATAAAAAAAAAAAAAAAATAGTTAACATGAATAACCCTGGGTTGATCTAGTCAGCTTTATCTTAACCCTGGTGGTGACAGCAGCAAACTAGCATCCACAACAAATTCTTGTCTTTTCAGCAGTTTGTCATAACCTCAACAACAGCTTCCCTAACCATAGCTTGTTTGCTCCAAATAGGTGTTTTCAGTGGATATGGATGGATCGCATATGCAGGTGGTACTGAACGTATCCGTGGACTATCCTGAAAACCTCGCCGTGGATTGGGTGAATAATAAACTGTACATAGTGGAGGCCAGCGTCAACAGAATCGACATGGTGGACTTGGATGGGAGCAATCGGGTCACGTTGATCGCCGAGCACCTGGGCAACCCAAGAGGTCTCGCGCTTGACCCGACTGTGGGGTGAGTTCCCGGAGGAGACGTTAGACGGTTCCCGCTGACTTTAATCTTATCCTAGCTTCCTCCACATAATCCGCACCCATTGTAAGTGAAATCATAAAGCTGATCTTGGATCTGCAGCTTCAGATACTGAGAACCGGAATGTTGCATACTGTCTGTAAGGATTAGTCCGAAGTAATTAAGCAAAGATGAGCTTCATGGAAACCCAATAGGGCCGCACGGCCAGGTGGCCCCCAGCTAAATTGAGAAGTGACAATTAATGCATAAAGTTGAATCGCTATGGATCTTGTTTGAAAATAAAGTTCCTTGGGTATTCATTTCAAAATCCCCTAGGGTTTTATCCGCAACCCAATACTGTCCAAACTGAGTGCTAACAGTATATTAGAGTAAATACCTTTGAAGTTCAAGTCTTTCAATGCAACATGAGATTAATAAATCATGTTTGTCAATATAATTGGACAATTTAATTTAGGTTTACTTCCTCTTTTTATTGTAGACGTTAAATGTGATTTAAAAAGAATGTCTTGTGTCACAATGAGGTTATTGTGTTTGAGTTTAGGTACCTCTTCTTCTCTGACTGGGATACTTTGAATGGGGAACCAGGTCTGGAGAGGGCCTTTATGGATGGAACCAATCGATATGGGATCATCAGGACCAAACTCGGCTGGCCCGCTGGGATTACTTTGGACCTTGAGGCCAAGAGAGTGTATTGGGTGGATAGCCGTTATGATTATATTGAAACCACAACCTATGATGGCTTGCACAGGTATCTCCTACATGTTTCGTATGGAAATGCATGGTGATTTTCCCAGGTTGTTTCCACTTTTCAAAAGTGCATTAAGCTCTTATTTGAATTCTCCAATAGGAAAACGGTGGTTCATGGTGGTTCTGTGATTCCTCATCCATTTGGCATTACTTTGTTCGAGCATTCAGTCTACTTCACTGACTGGACTAAGATGGCTGTCATGAAGGCTAATAAATACAGCGACAACAGCCCACAAGAGCTCTACAGGACCTCTCAGAGACCACATGGCCTGACTGTGGTCCATGCATACAAACAGCCCTTTGGTAAGCAGCCTACAAAGTGCATGTGCCACTCAAATGATTAATATTAAACTGCATCTGGTGTGGTCTACGTTCTAAGCAATGAATCAAATGAACCAGCCAGTGTTGTGTTAACTAAGGCCCTGTTTCCAGCTGGTGTTAAGATGCGTTTTGGTCGATCGGATCACAGGTCGATGATGCTAAATACAGCTTTCAACCACTTCCAGATGTAGTCAAAAACTCATTTGACCAGATTGCTTTCGTAGTGTAAACGCTCATGTGGTTGAATAATACATTAGACCGCCTTCTCTCTACCTACTGAACTAATGTGTAAGCATTACCGGAAGCAGATGGGGTTTAATATTTGACCCAAGTTTAGTTTGAAGGCGAAAAATGTACAGTTTTCTCTCACCATTCCCGATAGCCTCGTGGGCAGCACGCCGACAAATAGCGCTGTCCTCCTCTCTCTCTCCCATCTCGCTTCCTGTCTACTCTATACTATCCTATCATAAAAAAGGCAATCGCCAAAATATAAAATCAAATAAGTGGTTGAAAGTGGGCAAAAGAGATGGATTAAAACACTAACAAAACTCATCTTAATACCAGGTGTAAACAGGGCCTAAAACTAAAACTGTCATTTTTGTTAATATAAATAAAGCTGCAAAAAAATATAAATATTGAATTATATAGATGGAAAAGTTTAATGAAAATTAGAAATGTTGGCTTTCACAACTAACTGAAATAAGATATGTACTACAATTACTAAAGCTAAAACTGAAAAAAAAAAAAAACTAAATACAAATATTTAAAATGTCATTAAAACTAACTCATGTTCATTTCATTAAAACTAACTAATGTTAAGTATAAAATAGAATATATTTGAAGTTTAAATTAAAATATGCAAATATATACATGCACACACACAAACATACTGTATATACATATGTGTGTGTGTAAATATACATATATTTGAATATTTTGATACAAACTACATATATTGGAGATAAGGAGATTTCATTGTCATTTGCGACGATATAAAATGGTGGTCACTACTGAACCGTGTGGACCTTGTTTATATCAAGTATCAAGATTCATCTCTGGTGATGCATTCACAAGTGGTCAGCGCTAAATACAGGTGTAAACATGGTCCAAAAAGTTTTTATTCGATCAGTGAAACCACACATAAAAATAGTCAGAAGTGCAATGTGATCTCATCTTATTTGTAGTGTAAAAATTATATTAATCTATCCTGTTGCATCCTGGACAGCAGTTAAACACCTGTGAATCAATCACTGTGCTTGGAGAGGTTTTAAACAAAAATACTGAAAGACGTCATGTATGAATGACTGCTAGTCTTTTGTGGTTTATTTTGGTGACATGTATGTTTGTTTGATCGGCCAGTAAGTAACCCCTGTGGCACTGATCGAGGAGGCTGTGAGCACATCTGTGTTCTGAGTCACAGAACTGATAATGGCGGTCTGGGATATCGCTGCCGCTGCCGAATGGGCTACGATCTGCATGCAGATGGCAAGAGATGCGTCGGTAAGACAGATCCTAGTCACACCTTATGTTTGTTTCTTTGATTACCATTTGCATCTTATGTTTTGGTGTCATATATTAAGACATCAACCTTTTGATATAGAAGAGCTTGATGTTTAAAGAAAACATATAATGAAAACCATCATGCAAATATGTCTCTTGCAGCTGTGAGGCAGTTTCTGCTGTTCTCCAGTCAGCTGGCGGTCAGAGGGATCCCCTTCAACCTGTCCACACAAGAAGACGTCATTGTACCTGTGACAGGAACTCCATCTTATTTCGTTGGAGTGGACTTCAGTGCTGCAGACAATTCAATTTTCTTCTCTGATACAGTGAAGGACATCATCTACAAACAGAAAATTGATGGAACCGGTGAGAATGGCTAGTTTTTTGTATGCATATTTCAGTAAACCTGCTGTAACCGTTTGAAAGTCTTTGCTAACTTCAGCTATACTTTCATCAAATTGAGAAATTAACCCCAAATATAAATTATTGTCATTATTGTGTTAAATTAAAAAAGCATCTAATAAACATTACCAAAAGAAGCTTTAGAAAAAAACAAAAAAACATTTTATTTATTAGAATTTATTACATTAACTTTTAGGCTTCGACGGTCATGAGGGTAAATGATGACAGAATTATTAATGGAAATCTGAAATTTTGAAACAATGCTCAAAACAAGCAACGAAAACTGCCAGTAGGTGGTGGTAAATGTCTAAATTAGTAAGTAATTGAGTCATTCATTCATTCAATTCGTTCAAACAGCTGATTCATTCAGGAATTAAGTAAATGGCTCTCTTTAAGAATGAGCCGTTGAATCATTGGTTCACCCGACTGATTCACTCAAAACGCGGATTCATTCAGAATCACCGCTGTGTGTTGCTCAGAGACGCACAGCAGTTCTGCTCTGACTTTTAGGTAATATTTTCGTTGGCAAAACTGAGCAAAAGCTACGGAAGAGGATTAGGGCCAAGCAATAACAAAAAAAATAAAACCATCTTGAGATTAAAATTGTTAAATTTCGAGAAAAAACTCGTTAAAGTTTGATGAAAAAGTCGAGATAAAATGTTGAGAATAAAGTCATTAAATTCAGAGAAAAAAGTTGTTAAATTGCGAGAACAAATTAGTTAAATTATGAGAAAAATGTCATTAAATTTCGAGAAAAAAGTCGAGATAAAATGTTGAGAATAAAGTAATTAAATTATGAGAATAAAGTCATTAAATTATGAGAAAAAAGTTGTTAAATTATGAGAACTCATAATTTAATGAGTTTATTCTCAACATTTTATTTAGACTTTTTTCTTGAAATTTAACAACTTTAATCTTGAGATGGTTTTATTTTTTATTATTGCTTGGCCCTAATCCTCTTCCGTAAAAATCAGACAAAATTGTGTCTAAAATATTAAACAATGTTAACTTCTGTTTTTTTTTTTTACTTGTATAAAATCAATATCATATTTGCACTCGTGCTATCCGGGACAAAAATATCACTTGTGTGGTATTGTGCTCATTACCCGTGTGATGTTGCTTAACTATATCATAAAACAAATATGAGACAAAAACTCATACAGGGGCATTTAGGGTCATTCTAACTGTAATTCTATATCCATCACGCAATGAGTTGTTGCCCTGCTTCATGATCGTCACCAATGAACTTTATGAAATTTAAGATGAACTACTTAGGTCTGGGGTGTGTATATGTTATTTTCCCCTGTAACTAATTAAATAAATTAACACATTAAATAGACAGCCCTAAAATGTATAATATAACAAAAGAACACGTAAGAGAATAACCAAGGCTTATACACATAAACATTGACATGTCCGAAAACCCAAATTGAGGAAACTAAGGGCTTAGATACAGAGTAATGAGGATACTAATTAAACAACAGGTGAACGAAATCAGTAACTAAGGAAACAAACTGTCACACACAAGGGAACTAGGTCAAGATACACACGGCAGAACCAATCTTATCTCATTCATTTTGCTGGTGAAAAAAAGCGCAAAATCTTTGATGAAATGTCCTTGACTTGTAGGCAGATAAAATGAGGAACTGATACTCACTGAATACTCCGTTCAGCCCTCGGGATGTTTGCTGTGTGCCAACGACACATTTCGCTGCATGTGATCTCGCCTATCAGCTACCTTCAAAGGCCAACTACATGAGATATTGTGTTCGCTGGTGTTGGACTACATTTCTAAAATAAATCCATGACACTAATACCTTCCTCCTCCTGACTCAACCCAAAAAATATAGACAATTTAACATATTTTTTTTCCATCACCTGTGAGACACAAGTTGGGAGGCAAGCGCTGTTGTTCTTTAGTGCCAAAGTGCAGCCAGATGATTAGGGTTTCAGAAGGGGCAACACACATGGGAGCCTGGTGCATTGTGGGGCTAAATGAAGTGCTGTTTAAGAACCCATGAATTCAAAATGGATTTTTTGTGGCTTTTAGTCCATGTTTGTGTGCAGACTAGCAGTGGATCACACTTTCATCTTTGTGTTTCTTTGCGTTAAACTGCATAGGCCTGGAGGTACTAGCAGCCAATCGGGTGGATGGTGTGGAAGATCTTGCTTATGACTGGATATCAAAGAACCTATACTGGACCGATCCACGGTACAGGAGTATATCTGTCATGAAGGTCTCTGATAAGTCCAGACGAGCCATTGTACGCAACCTCAACAACCCCAGATCCATAGTGGTCCACCCAGTGGCTGGGTGAGTCATTTATTAACTAGTCTTTTTGATGATATTGCTATTTTATATACAGAAAAAAGAAAAGTAGTTAATACCATGGCTCTGTTCCAAAACTTAGTGATCTGCAGTAACTTGCTGTCTTCTAGGAAGTGAAATGAAATCCAATTTGGAGTGCTCTACATAGACATCAACTCTAAGAATCATACAAATAGCATGCAAGTGCACAGGAGACACAGGCACAGCAAGTCCTGTGAATTATTTTCAATAGAGTTTGGCATTTGCATGTTGCGAAGCTAAAAATGAGATATTTTATAATGCATAGCACATGCAAATATTGGTTAAAATAGCATTTTTTTATTAGATTTTTATGAGCCAGCATTATTTTATTGTTGTTTATATACTGTTATAATATTTATTCATATTTTGAATTAGCTTTTATTTTTATATTTTTCAGTTTTATTTTCATTTATATTATATTTACAATATTTATATTATATTTATAGTATATTTTTGTATAAATTATTTTCAAAGTTGTAAGCAAATGAACAGTGGAGTACGTTTAACAAGAAAATGATATTTCAGTCTTTTAGCTTCCAAATTCCATGTTAGTTTTATTTTATTTTATTTTATTTTATTTTATTTTATTTTATTTTATTTTATTTTATTTTATTTTATTTTATTTTATTTTATTTTATTTTATTTTATTTTATTTTATTTTATTTTACTTTTGTTTTTCCTTTACTGACAATTATGTGTAACAGTTTTAGTTGTAGTTCATGATTTAAGCTGCTATTGAATGAATTATATTTATAATCAATATTTGTCTTGATTTGTCTGGCATCTTGGTCTGAACTTGTTGCATTATGGTATAAATAATTATTCTGTAGTTAAGCTGCCTATCTTTTGGAACAATGTTCCCCATGATGCCTACCTAGACAGCTTACTAGATTTTGAAACAGAATTTTCATTGTCATTGTAGGCTAAAAATTGTGCTCACAAAACATACACCGTCAGACTTTCCTCCTTCATCGAGAGAGAAAAAAAAAAAAAGGGATTGTGATCGTGGGTCCAAAATCACAGACACGTTCAAATGTCAACAGGCACAATTCATTGAACGGCGTCAGCTAGAAACACAGCTCGAGCGAGCATAGCTTTCACCTCGCTTCTCTGTTTCCCTAAGACCATGAAAATAAAATCAGGCCACTTGTGTCCAGTCACACCTTTCATAATGCAGGAGGTGCCCAGCCATTCATAGATTGCTCCTGCTTTGAACCTGGCACAGATAAAGGAGTTCTTTATGCCGTGCTAGTGGGACATTTCCAATGGCTTCAAAGTCATGAGGCCTCTAGGCCCAGGAGACTAGATTAGTGCTGCATGAAGGCTGGTATTGTAGTGCACACTAAGAACTTGGCTTAATGGGGGAAAGCCCCACAGAGCGCTCAGATAAACTGTCTACACCTCACCGTTTATAAATAAAACCCAGCGGATGGTTTTGAAAGTGTCCCCACCTATTAATTTGGCTTTTAGTGGGGGCACAGGGAGAGGATTTGTGGTGATTTTGGCATTGTTTCCTCATGCTCATGCTGTCCCAAACATGTCTTTTGACTTTTTGGCCGCTCTTTTCAGTTTAATGAATAAGGACTGGAGCTGTCAAACTCCAAAATGATAAAAAGCACCATAAAAGATGTATCATAAAAGTGGTCCATATGACTTTTGTGTGAGGAACAGACTGAAATTTAAGACTGAAACTTTGAGAGAGGGTAGCAATGTCTGATTGTTCAAATTGTTCAGTTCAAAAGTTTGAGGTCAGTATTATTTTTTTTTTAAATAAATAAATATTTTTACTTAGTAAGGGAACATTAAATTGCGTCAGTAAAGACATTTATACTATAAAATATAAAATAGATTTGTATTTCAAATAAAAGTTGCTCTTTTGAACTTTCTATTTATCAAATAATCCAGAAAAAAGCAGCACAACAGCTTTCAACATTTCATTAATATATGTTTCTTGAACAGCAAATCAGCATATTAGAATGATTTCTATAGGATCATGTGACACTGAAGTCTGGAGTAATTATATGTGTGTGTATATATATATTTATAACTTTTACGGTAGTTTTTAAGCTTGAAAGATTGCATGTAAAAGAGCCTGTGTTCATCTGGGGAAAGAAAGTAAAATCATGTGTAAAGCCATGTGTGTGTCTTTGTGCTCGGCAGCTATATTTTCTGGACTGACTGGTACCGTCCTGCGAAGATTATGCGGGCCTGGGGTGATGGGTCACATGCTCAGTCGATTGTAAACACCACTCTCGGCTGGCCCAATGGCCTGGCCATTGACTGGAGGTGAGTTGTACTGAATGAAACCACAACAATACAGCATTCATTAGTGCTCATAATACCACAAACAATAATCCATCTCTGTTTCATTCATAAATCTGCCTCAGTTTGGTTTAAAGGGTACATAACACACACATGCTGCATCCCAATTCACCTACTTATACTACGTTCTAAAAGTATGTACTGATTTTGTAAAGAAAAAGTACATACTTTTGAGTGTGTAGCAGAAGAGGTTGCAAGCTTTGGGACATACTACCTCGTCATAATTGCGTCTTTAACGGACGTTCTGTCGCTTAGTAACGCAACCTGTAACTGTTTAAACTACCCTGTCGATCATATTGTCACAGTTACAATCCTCCACATCGAATTAAATTTATTTTCCTACCGTTTCGGAGAGAAATGTAGTCGCACGTTTATCTGCCAGTCATGGGTCTTTCATGCAGAGAACTTTCCTCATCTTTGCATAATGATGCATTTAAAAGTTAATGACCAAATGCATCGTTATAAAAGTTCACAATGCTGTTGCAGATGAAATATAATGTGGATAACATTTAATAAATATCTTTTCGTCAGGTTAGATACTGATTATTAATCATTCAAGCCCCTTTATCTTAACCGTCGGACTCGCACGTCCGTCATGTTTGTAGTTTTTTAACACTTTTTATTAGTTTTTGTAGTTCTAATGGAATCCTGCACTTCGAATTATAACCAGAAAAAGTAGACTATCCGGGTATCTTTGGAATACTCATTTCAACATACTACGATTTGGGACCTAATAATTCTTTTTTCAAATACTATTTAGGACGGATAGTATGCGAATTGGGACACAGCAATCACATGTTAATCTTGAGTACCTATAGAATAGTAGTGCATCCTTCACATCTCCAAAAAGTCTTTAGTTTTATTATATTTATAAAAGATAGACACGCTGTACAGAGTCTTTCCAAAAAAAGCCGAGCTCCTGGAGGCATGCCGTGGGCAGAGATAAAGAGTCACGAGCGCAGAGATCGTCTGCAAGCTGTGACATCATTATAAATAAAAAGGGAACAAAAACATTCAGGTTGTTTAATTGCCAACAAAACACAGACATTTGATTCAGCTTTACTCACCGCCCGCGATCTGCAAATCCAGCGTCGAACTGGGACTTGTTTACAAATCATTCGTCACTGAAATTCCGGGTACAAACAAACATATGTGCAAACTAACTTCATCCACTGTTTCCTTAACGCTGGGTTCTTTGGGAAGCTATAAACTTTTGGAAACTTTGGCCATGTTTAGCATGAGAATGCAACTCTTTAACAGTGTAAATAAGTCAGAATGCATGAAATAGCATTACACCCCCCCTTTAACTTCAATGGCTTCCTAAAGCCATGACTCATCGTTCTTTGTTTTGTTGCACATTCAATGCACACTCACTCCTAATCTCTTTAAAATCATGATCGGACATAATCCTGTTTCTTAGCCTTGACCTAATCCCCTCTCCTCTTGATCATGTCTCTGCCTCTCAGCGCCATGCGGTTGTATTGGGTGGACGCCTTCTTTGATAAGATCGAGCACAGCAATTTTGATGGACAAAACAGGCTGTCTTTGGAACGCATCACCCAGATCTCCCATCCATTTGGACTTACTGTTTTTGGAGGTGGGTTTATTAATATGAGTCTGTCTGAACTGAGATGCAGCTGAGTAGCAGTCTAAATTAAACCCACCGACTGATGTAATGTTAATTTTCCCATTGAGTAATGTCTCATCATCACAGTGTCATCCTAAACATGTTAGTCTCAATGGCCTGTTCTTTGATGACGGATAGTCATTTCTGGTATCTGTGAAATGAAGCTCATTATGCTGCTTTCTTAAACTTCAGTGTAGTTCATCTGTTCGGTGCTGAAAGATAAAAGGGCAGAAGTCAGAGTTCATGGACTGGTATTTCACAGAGATGGCTTGCTTGATTACATTAATGAAGTTTTCTGGTCCAGGTTACGTGTACTTCACCGACTGGCGGCTGGGTGGAATCGTGAGGGTCCGTAAAACAGACGGAGGGGAGATGGTGATCATTCGTAGGGGGATCAGTCACATCATGCACGTCAAATCTTTCAACGCTGACTCGCAGATTGGTGAGAGCCACTTTCATCTGTTTATTGATGAATTTACCTTACTCATTTTTGCACAGGCTGTAATGTCTCCACAAAGGGGTTTGTAATACCCATTTATCCACATACAGCCAATAAAACAAATTAGCATACTCCGTAACATGAAGCAGTAGATGAAATTAACTTAATCAATGTTTAATCAATGATGTACATTGCTTTTTACCCCCAACAGGATCTAACTTCTGCAGCAGGCAAACTAACCCAAATGGAGACTGCAGTCATTTCTGTTTCCCAGCACCGTACTCCCAACGAGTGTGTGGCTGCCCATATGGAATGAAGCTGGAAGCGAATCAACAGACGTGTATAGAAGATCCATCCAACGAGCCGCCGACCCTCCAGTGCGGATCAAACTCATTCTCGTGCACTAACGGGAAGTGTGTCCCTCAGAGCTACCAATGTGACGGGGTCGACGACTGTCATGACAACAGTGACGAGGCCAACTGTGGCGCTAATAGTAATGTTTAATATTTACATTCCATGCAAATATTTATGCACTGAAAGCTGTGTGATATATATTTAATAATTATGACAGTTTTGCTGGCACAATACAGTTATGCAACGTCATGAAGGCATTTTTTTCCAAAGCAAATTACAGCAACAAAAAGCTCTTGTGGAAGGAATTATTCAGTGCCGAATCTCACCTTTAGACCTTAAATCCTTAATCAACCAGTACATATTAGATAAAAGACACGCAGAATAGGAAGAATGTCAAGATAACTAATTATTTGAAATAAATCCTGTGGTGAGAAAAATATGGATCTACCTATTTAAATCCAGACATGATCAAGTTGTGTATGCAAGGTGTCATATAAGCCATGTTACACTGATTCATGGGCATTTATTGAAGGGACAAAGGACCATAAAAAAAAGTCTATCTTTTCTGCCCAATTTTTAATAATAATAATAATAATAATAATAATAATAATAATAGTAAACTTTATTTTCTATTGCACCTTTAAAAGTAGCATCTCAAAGCGCTTCACAGAAGGAAAAAAAAAGCATACGATTATACAAACATTACTTTAAAATGAGTGAGATAAAATAAAAATTTAAAATTAAATAAAAATAAAAATAAAAACACACCAAATAAGAACATACTATCAAAAACAAGTAAATTAAAATTCAATTTCAATATAATCAAGTAAAAGCTACCCTAAAGAAATAAGCTTTATGGATTTAAAAACACTAAGGGATTCTGCTTGCCTAATCCGAGCAGGCAAGGAATTCCAAAGTCTTGGAGCCGCTGAAGAAAATGCCCTATCACCCATAGATTTTAAACGGGTACGTGGGATGATTAAAAGGCCAGTTTCAGAAGAGCGGAGAGCACACACAGGTGTGTAGGGGGCTAAAAGCTCAGTAAGATAGTGAGGAGCCAAACCATTCAAAGCTTTGCAGGTAAGCATGAGAACTTTAAAATCCACCCGAAATCTGACAGGGAGCCAATGTAAAGACTCCAAGACTGGAGTGATGTGATCCCTTGTCCTGGTTCCAGACAGGATTCGGGCGGCTGAATTTTGAACCAGCTGTAATTTATTTATGGTAGCATTTGAGACCCCGACCAGCAAGGCATTACAATAATCAATGCGAGAAAACACAAAGACATTGATCAGCTTTTCAGCCACCGGGTGTGACAGCACAGGACGCAATTTGGCAATGTTTTTTAGATGAAAAAATGATGTCTTGACAGTGTTCTGAACATGGGGAACAAATGTTAAATGTGCATTTTGTTTGAAATTCCAGTGTAGAGCCATCCACACTTAAAGACCCAGCCTTACGTATCTGGTAGGGTGAACCAATAAGCATTGCCTCCGTCTTGTCACTTATTAGACACAAGAAATTTCCAGACATCCATTTTTTTATCTCAGAAATACATTGAGAGAGAAAAGACACAGCCACATTAACATCAGGTTTTGAATTTACATAAACCTGAATGTCATCTGCATAAAAGTGAAAGTTGAGACCAAGTGATCTTAAAAGTTGACCCAATGGAAAAATGTAAATGCTAAAAAGTAAAGGGCCCAAAATTGATCCTTGAGGAACACCAGATTTCACAACACCAATATCAGATTTGCAACCACCCATAGTAATGGACTGCTTTCGATCTGAGAGATAAGACTCAAACCAGCATAGTGCAGTCCCAGAAACACCAAAGACAGACTCTAACCGAGTAAGTAAAATTGAATGATCAACAGTGTGCATTGAATGATCAGAAAGCGGCACTGAGATCAAGAAGAATCAAGATAGAAAGACAGCCAGTATCAGAAGCTATTAACAAATCATTAGTGACCTTAACTAAATTAATGTCATGAGACAATGATTTTTATCTTTAAAGGTCTTATTTTGTTAGATGGACCCAAAAAAAACTTTTATCACAAGTTAATTTAACAAATTAGTTAATAACAAATCTTTCATAGAGCTGTATATACAACATTTAGTATATATATATATATATATATATATATATATATATATATATATATATATATATATATATATATATATATATATATATATATATATATATATATTTTTTTTTTTTTTTTTTTTAAGTTGATTATTTTTTTTAAAATGTTACTATTCATTGTATTGTTTATTGAATCATGTCATGTAATAGAAGGTGAAGCTGCTATGGCAATACATTTAAATAGCAACCAAAGAAAATGACATCATGCTTCATGCATTCTCTGGGAATTGAACCCATGACCTTGGCGTTGTTATTTGAGCTACAGAAATGCACCCTATTTTATGATATTTTTTGTAAGATTTTCACTTTTCCACTTGCAATGAAAATGTTTTTTCCTCACTCTGCTGGCTCACAGATAACACATGCTCGCCCATTGCCTTCACCTGTGCCAATCAGCGCTGTGTGCCCAGAAGCTGGCACTGCGACGGACACAATGACTGTTTTGACGGCAGCGACGAGAGGGACTGTCCCACCCAGACCCCTGGCACTTGCCAGGCTGACCAGTTCAGCTGTGCCAACCATCGCTGCATCCCCCGCACATGGCTCTGTGACACCGACAATGACTGCGGAGACGGATCGGATGAGAACAACTGTGGTGAGCTTTGACTCTAAATTCCGATTGGATGAGGTGCATATTTTCAGAATGCCAGTCCAAATCCGATTTTTGTGCATATCCGTTTGAAATCCGATCAGATTTAGCAAGTGTGAAAGGCAAAAAATCAGATGAATATTTTTTTTACTAATCCGAATAAAGCCATGCATACCAGCCTCCTGCGGTTCTGCCACTGCCTCAGAAGACGCAGTAATCCAGCGCGGGATATAGTGCATTTTAGATAAGATACGCCTTAGGCTACGTTCACACTGTCAGTCCAAATCCGATTATTTGTGTATCCGATTGCAATCTGATCTAAAATTATTGATGTCCACATTGTGTATCGCAATGTTGAGATCTGATTTGTGTGTCCATGCCACTCTTTTGTTTTCCGTAATATATATGCATTGGTTTTTTATGGCAGTGACTTTGTATGAATGTAGCTTGAAATGGATTTGTAAATCTGTGCACTGATGGTTTTTATGTTTTTTATGTATATTAAAAAAAGTCAGAGATCTCAAAATGAACTCGTATATTTTTCATCAAATTCTGTTAAAACCAAATCTTTTAGCACTATATTCTTACTATATGTGAAAAATGTGTCTGTTTTTATTTTTTCTTAAGGTATTTTAAGAGAAACATCTGAGACAAAGCTGATGCTGAATGAAACCTAATTGAGAACCCTAAGTCTTTTTAAGAGCAACTTCTGAGCAGCTTTTCTTGTGGTGTCACTTTCTCTAGATTCTATTGGCACATGCCACCCTGGTCAGTTCCAGTGTCCGGACCACCGCTGCATTGACCCCAATTATGTGTGTGATGGAGACAGAGATTGTGCAGACGGAGCGGATGAACAGGGATGTGGTAAGAGTTCATTCTATGCAGTTAACCTGCAATATTGTTTAGCTTAGAATCGCAGATCTTTTATTGCATTGCATGGTATATATTGTTTATGTAAAAATCGTAATGCCGTAAATTTCTTTACAAATTAAATGTATTTCAACATACAGTAAACCACACATGCCCACAAATGGCCGTGCTAACATATATGAATTCTCTCACAGCATAATAAAATCTCTAATGGAAGCTGATTTTTAGTTCTTGACTAAATCTGAGTAATTCTTGTTCTTCTGATCATCAGTGTACAACTGCACAGCCTATGAGTTTAAGTGTGCAAACGGGCATCAGTGTGTCAACTCGTACTACCGATGTGATGGGGTGTTTGACTGTAATGATCGCTCCGATGAATCTGGCTGTCGTAAGTATTAGAGAAATTACTTTTGAATTTGTCTTTTTCAGTTCTGATTATCTTCAATATTTCATTCAATTATGATAATTATGTAGGGCATTGCATTGAATATGCAGTATATAAATGGGTGAATCTTACAAAAACATTTCCAGTCACTGCGCACCCCAAAATAAAAAGGGAAAAAAAAGTCTTGAACTGTAAACTCTCAAGTGTTGGGTTTTTAAATACATATCGGTTGTGTGTCTATTCAGAATAATTTATGAGCATCAAACTTTTTCTTTTGGGTATGTCATTTATGAGCCCCCCTGCCAAAATGGGTTTACATGGAAAGGGATTAAACCTCAGGAAACTAAACTAAAATATGCATTAACATGCATGCATTAACTTGACCTTTGACCCTTCCAGCCACTAGGCCACCTGGCATGTGTCACCACGAGAGCGAATTTCAGTGCCAGTCAGACGGCAGTTGTGTTCCCTCGAGCTGGGAATGTGACGGGCACCCAGACTGTGAAGATGGCTCAGACGAACACCACGTGTGCCCACCGCGGACATGCCCCTCCTCGCAGTTCCGCTGCGATAATGGGAACTGTGTTTTCCGTGGCTGGATATGTGATGGAGATAATGACTGTCGAGATGGCAGCGATGAGCGAGACTGTCCCACACCACCGTTTCGTTGTCCCAGCTGGCAGTGGCAGTGCCCTGGACACAGTGTGTGTGTTAACCTCAGCAGGGTGTGCGACAACACTCCAGACTGTCCCAACGGAGCAGATGAATCCCCTCTCTGCAGTAAGTCATGCCATATGTTTTACTGAGATTTACAGCAGTATGCAAGACATATACGCTACTGTTCAAAAGTTTGGGGTCAGTGCGATTTTCAAAGAAGTTTCTTATGCTCACCAAAGTCGCATTTATTTAAATTTTACAAATATTTTAGGGGAAATATATTTTACACAATTTTTACACAATGCAATCATTTACAAATCTCATAAACGTATATTTTATTCACAATAGAATATCAAATGTTGAAAGTGAGACATTTTGAAATGTCATGCCAAATATTGGCTCATTTTGAATTTCATGAGAGATACACATTCCAAAAAAGTTGGGACAGGTAACAATAAGTGGCCTGAAAAGTTAAATGTTCATATAAGAAACAGCTGGAGGACCAATTTGCAACTTATTAGGTCAATTGGCAACATGATTGATTATAAAAAGAGCCTCTCAGAGTATATATATATATATATATATATACTCCATGTATATATAAAACCATGTTACATTTTTTTCAGGATTCTTTGATGAATAGAAAGCTCAAAAGACAGAATTTATTTAAACAGCATTTATTAAAAAAATCGTACTAACTTCAAACTTCAAACAGTAGTGTATAGACTGTATAAAATAAAGCATCTTGACAGTTTTTGATAAGATTAGACATTGATGGTAAGCTCATTGCTGCTCCCTAATGAACATCTCGGCTTTGTTCTAAAACCTAATGAGCTGCTGATGTAAGGCAGAAATTCTTAAATTAAATATCATGTTCACGGAGTTTCTGCCTATGTACAGTTGGTAGCCAACCAGAATAATACTTTTACCTTTCCCACAGCGACAACATTAGGGATGTTTATTTGTTGCCTTTTACCGCCAAGTGACGCTATAATCACAGACTTTGAAAAGTTAGAAAGTGAACATGTCAGTTAATTCTCTCAAGTATTAAATTCAAGTGAAACATTTTAGTTAAACAAACTCATAATCACAGTACTGTAATTTTAAAAGTACAAACCCGATTCCAAAAAAGTTGGGAATTCATTGTACAAATTGTGAATAAAAACAGAATGCAATGATGTGGAAGTTCCAAATTTCAATATTTTTTTTCAACATAGATGACATATCAAATGTTTAAACTGAGAAAATGAGAAAAATAAGTTGATTTTAAATTTCATGGCATCAACACATCTCAAAAAAGTTGGGACAAGGCCTTGTTTACCACTGTGTGGCATCCCCTCTTCTTTTTATAACAGTCTGCCATCGTCTGGGGACTGAGGAGACAAGTTGCTCAAGTTTAGGAATAGGAATGTTGTCCCATTCTTGTCTAATACAGACTTCTAGTTGCTCAACTGTCTTAGGTCTTCTTTGTCGCATCTTCCTCTTTATGATGCACCAAATGTTTTCTATGGGTGAAAGATCTGAATTGCAGGCTCGCCATTTCAGTACCCGGATCCTTCTTCTACGCAGCCATGATGTTGTAATTTATGCAGTGTGTGGTCTGGCATTGTCATGTTGGAAAATGCAAAGTCTTCCCTGAAAGAGACGACATCTGGATGGGAGCATATGTTGTTCTAGAACTTGGATATACCTTTCAGCATTGATGGTGCCTTCCCAGATGTGTAAGCTGCCCATGCCACACACACTCATGCAACCCCATACCATCAGAGATGCAGGCTTCTGAACTGAGCGCTGATAACAACTTGGGTTGTCCTTGTCCTCTTTAGTAGGGATGACATGGCGTCCCAGTTTTCCAAAAAGAACTTCAAATTTTGATTTGTCTGACCACAGAACAGTTTTCCACTTTGCCACAGTCCATTTTAAATGAGCCTTGGCCCAGAGAAAACGCCTGCGCTTCTGGATGATGTTTAGATATGGCTTCTTTTTTGACCTATAGAGTTTTAGTCGGCAAGGGCGAATGGGATGGTGGATTGTGTTCACTGACAACTGGAAGTATTCCTGAGCCCATGTTGTGATTTCCATTACAGTAGCATTCCTGTATGTGATGCAGTGCCGTCTAAGGGCCCAAAGATCATGGGCATCCAGTATGGTTTTCCGGCCTTGACCCTTACGCACAGAGATTGTTCCAGATTCTCTGAATCTTTGGATGATATTACGCACTAGGGCTGCACGATATATTGGATGCGATTGTCACGCGCATTTCGTCAGTAAAGCCGGTTCCCTGATTACCGCTAAATCGCCATCACCTGCTTTCAAATGGAGCGGCATTTAATAGACAGAGCCGTAGATCACTGATAAGCCACACAATATCGCGTTCATATCGCAGATGAATCGCCTTCAATAATGAACGCGATATTGTGTGGCTTATCAGTGATCTACGGCTCTGTCTATTAAATGCCGCTTTACTGACGAAATGCGCGTGACAATCGCATGCGATATATCGTGCAGCCCTATTACGCACTGTAGATGATGATAACTTCAAATTTTTCTCTGAGAAACTCCTTTCTGATATTGCTCCACTATTTTTCACCGCAGCATTGGGGGAATTGGTGATCCTCTGCCCATCTTGACTTCCGAGAGACACTGCCACTCTGAGAGGCTCTTTTTATACCCAATCATGTTGCCAATCGACCTAATAAGTTGCAAATTGGTCCTCCAGCTGTTCCTTATATGAAAATGTAACTTTTCCGGCCTTATTGCTACCTGTCCCAACTTTTTTGGAATGTGTAGCTCTCATGAAATCCAAAATGAGCCAATATTTGGCATAACATTTCAAAATGTCTCACTTTCAACATTTGATATTTTATCTATATTCTATTGTGAATAAAATATAAGTTTATGAGATTTGTAAATGATTGCATTCCTTTTTTATTCACAATTTGTACAGTGTCCCAACTTTTTTGGAATCGGGTTTGTATTTAAATAAATGTAGGCGTTTATTATTATAAGTATAATATAAGTAAACGTTAACATTGTGAGCCCAGTTTTGCGTACTTTATGATATTAAGAATGAAATACAGTAGGTTGTTATGATCAGAATAATAAATGTGATACATGAATTAGGCTTGAGAGTATTGACAGTGTAAGACGATAGCCTTGTGGGTAGCACTACAACATGTGTTGTGGCTGTGCCTCAAGCGTTCCAAGTGCGAGTCCCGGCTCTTCGAGCCCACTTCATAATTTTGTCTCTAGTTTTAGTCACAAATAAAAACATTTGAAATGTACATTTATTCAATCGAAAACATTTTCGGAGCTTTGTCATTCTTTGTTATTTTGCGAACGACTTTGAAATGCAACTGATTAATTTTTGCCGCTGACAACCAACGGTAGAGTTTTCTAAATCGATCTAGATGAGTTTCCATTCTTGTAGGATGCTGCTTATGTAGACAGTGAACAGCAGGCAATCTCACTGAGTTTTAAAACAGAGCCCTGGTATTTAAAAATTAATTATTTAAATTAAAATGTTTGGTGTACATGGAATGGAATAATTGTTTGGATAAATACTAATGAAGGTTGAAACGACTTCCCAAAAAGTTTAACCATTATTGTACGTCAGCAGGACTTAAACAGCCCTTATTCTGCAGATCAATCCCACAAATCGCCATTCTGTTTGGTCTCATTTAAACCAGAAATAGAGTGCTAATGACTTAAGTGTTCATGGTTCAAAATCTACACGTTCTTTCGAAACATGTCCCTGTGTTTAGTACAAGTTAAAACCCACAGATGTTGTTGACTAACAAAGAAAATAGTTTTAAGTCATATCTCATTCATAAATACAAGCAAAAAAAGTGTACACATCACACTTCCAATGGGGCAATGCATTACATCTGAAAAGATTAAAATACACATGATGCTTTTTATTTTTACCTGAAACTAAATCTACTGTATTTAAAATGTTTTTTGTTAATTGAAATAAAGCTAGAAAAAATATATATATTTATATAAATATTAGATGAACTTAAAAAACTTACTTTAAAAAAAAAATTGAAATGCTCCCTTGGCAACAAACTGAAATAAAATATGCTTAAGTTAAAGTACTAAGATAAAACTAAATTGAAATTAAAACAAAAACTAATAAAAATGACAAAAAGATGAAAATGAAAACTTAAATAATATTGCATAATACAAAAATAACATTGGCTCGATTCATTTGAATAACATTGGATTCACTTGAAATGTCTTGCCCTGTAAACTTCAATTGTGAGTTTCTGTAAACAAGATTTTTATCAACTGAGGGATGAATCAAAATTATTTTCTCTGCTAATCAAAAGCATGTCACAAGATGCTGATATTGAAACTATTAAATGGCAATTCATGTAGCCAGTCAGTTGATTCCAATACTTCATGGATTATTTCAGTATGTTGTCCGTGTTATGAATCCCATTTGTCATCAAATCATGCATGTGTTTAGCTAATCTGTAAATTAACATTGAAATGATCTGTGATTTTCCTTCCATGTTTCCCTCCCTTCTCACAGATGAGCCCTTACCAGGTAGGCTGAATCCCTAATTGCCCACAATCCTCTGCATGAAGCACTAATGTATCCCAGTATTTGCCTGGCTGTACTCACTAACCATCCAATTACCATCAGAGTGTCTAAATATGGCGAGATTGTGTGTGTTTAGTATTTTAGACACTTAGATGTAGTTTGTAGTACTATTTATTTATTTATGTGCAAGTCCATAGAAATGGTGCACAACCACTGAAGAAGCTCACCCAATACCAGTTGCAGAAATAGAAGACAGCAGATTTAAACAGTAAACTTTAGGGCTGGGGAATATATTGAATATTCATAAACAATATATTTGCAATGATTATGTAAATGAAGAAACATCATCATGGACATTACCTCTTTTTTTTTTTTTTTTTTTTTTTGCCAGCCAGCCAGCACCCACATTCTTGATCGTTTTCACAAAATATTTTATTCTAGCTTCATGCATTCTTTTTTGATGAACACTTGAATGTTGAAGCGATGCTTCTATTGCTTGTTTCTGCTTCTCCACTTGTTTTTGGATCCGGAGATTCTGCACCATTTCAGAAGATGCATAATAGCGCCCCCTCTGCGTTTTCAATACCCATCGAATTGCGCAAATTGAAATTACCAAGTTAAAATATGCCCAATGGAAACACATTAATTTCACGAAAACTCCCATACATTGCAATTTTTTTGGAATGACTTGACATTGTCACTTAACATTGGTTAATGGAAATGTGTAAGGTTTCCTAAAGACATTAGATCAGTTTTGCAAATCCTTTTGGTTTTGCATCTCTTATTTAAACTTCATTAGCAAAAATGACATTAGAGTTGGTAAATTTGATTAGTTTTCTAGTAGACAAACATTCATTAATTGGTTTGCACCCTCAAATATTAAAATGCTTTAAAATTTAGATAAATATTGCTGTTCATTTCTGTGTATTGCTTTTTGGTGCATATACATGAAAATAATTAATAATAATTAATCCATCAATTTGAGCTAAATGAAAAAGAGAAATGTTATCTTGGCAACTAGCTGAAATAATTTTTTTTAGTATTTTATTTTCTTTCAGTTAACATTTATTTTATTTTAAATAACAAAAATGTTTTTTATGGTTTTAGTTTTTAGTTTCAGTTAACTATAATACATTTTGAATTTAATTGGCAAAAATGGCTGTTTAATCTCAAAAAGGGTTTATTTGAATGAAAAGAAAGCACCTTTTTATGCAATTTTAGAGTAAATATACAAATATAGAGATTTTTTTTTTTTTAATCTATATTGCCCAGCCCTAGTGAGCATCCCCTTTAATGGTTGTGCTTAGCGTGTTCCCAGAATACCTTGTGTCTTCATGTATATGTAGGCATTCATCTCGACTTTTCTGCTTCGTCGTAGACCAGGAGAGCTGCTCGGATAACAACGCGGGCTGCACTCACGGCTGCATCCAGGGCCCGTTTGGAGCCCAGTGCACGTGTCCTATGGGATACCAGCTGAGTAATGACTCAAAGACGTGTGAGGACATCGATGAATGCCATCCTCTGGGCATCTGCAGTCAGCACTGTTTCAATGAAAGAGGCTCCTTCCGATGTCATTGTCAAGATGGATACACCCTAGAGGCAGATGGACGCACCTGCAAGGCCTCAGGTTTGTGCGTCTCCACTGAGCTTTGGGAACTCTGACAGATATTAGTGGAGTGAGTGGACTCCAAGGGCCAACTGGACCAGCTCAGCTGGGTCTAGTGCAGCTTCTCGGATTACCACAGATAAGACAAATAACATATATGTCAGTCACAAACTTTCTTACGGGGGTAATTAGGTGGTAATCACCAAACAAAGGGTTGTTTATGAGCTCTGCCGCTGACAAGAGCGCTCCCTTGAGATAACCTGTTGAAAAATTCTGTCATCCGATATACCTCGTCTTCTTTCTGAATGTTGCTTTTCAATGGGACTCTTTTTTTTTTATCCTATTTGGCCATGTCAGATATGTCTTGCATAGTTTTATAACTGAGAGCGGATGAAGAAAGTTTGGATTCATTTCTAGTCCTGCTGCGAGGTTATTTGATATATTTTGAGATAATTGTGATCATTGTGTACTTTATATTTTAATCACATATTGCTATCCAAATGAAGCACAAAATGCTTACATGCCAGTTAGAAGTTGGACTCACAAAAGTTGGAATTATGTTTCTCATGATGCTGAAAGGATTATGCTTGAATGATTGGAATATTTTGTTTGTATACAAAAAGTGCATTTATATGAATTTCATTACAAAACTAAAATGAAATTTATTTTTTAATTTATTTATTTATTTATTTTTTTTAAATGGATGAATATGACTGGATAGTGAAGAAAAAGCATCAACGGGTGTTTTTTAAGATTTTGGTCACTTCATAATTCTCATATTTTCATTTGCTTTATTTCATAGTTTTGATGACTTTGTAATTCTAAAATCTGCAAAATAGTTAACAAAAGAATTACAAAATATTTTTTTAAAAAAGATGAAAAGATAAATATATTTTTTTAAATATTTTAAAAAATATTTTAGACATTTAAATATTTAAAATGTTATTTTAAAGGTTTAAATTATTATGTTTTATGTAACTGACAGAAAGGCAATGAAATCATTGCTCACAAAACATTTGAATGGCAAATAATCACCAGACAAACTTTTTATAATCATAACAACCCTAATAATTAATTTTGTTTTGTACACAAATTCATTACAAAACTAAAATGTAATTTATTTTTTAAATATTTTTAATGGATGAATTGGACTCAATAGTGAAGGAAAAGCATCATATAGTATGGTCACTACATAATTTTCATACTTTCATTTGTGCTATTCCATAGTTTTGATGACTTAACAATAATTATGAAATGTGTACCAAAATAGCTCAAAAGAGTGTTTGTCTATAAAATAAATAAATAAATAAATAAAGTTAATTTTTTATGCTAGCATTCAGTTAAGATTTTATTTATTTATTTATTTTTGAAAGAAATGAACAATTTTATTGAGCAAAAACATTAAAGTAAACAAAAAGTGACATTTATAAAGTTAAAAATCCATTTCAAATTAATTTGGTTCTATTTCCTCTTGAGCAGCAAATCAGCATAGTAGAATGGTTATTGAAGGATCATGTGACACTGAAGACTGGAGTAATGATGAAAAAATACAATAAGAAAGAAAATTATTATTAAATTGTAATATTTCACACTATTCTGTTCTGTTTTTCATTCCTCTCTCTATTTGACAGGATCTCGAGAGGCCTTGCTCTTAGTGGCCAGTCGGAATCAGATTATATCAGACGATATCCTCGCACAGCCAAACGTCATTCGGTCTCTTGTGCGAGACGGCCGTAACATCGTAGCGGTGGATTTCGACTCGGTTACAGATCGTATTTACTGGTCTGACACCACCCAGGACAGAATATGGAGCGCTCACAAAAATGGGAGTGACCGCACAGTGGTGAGTGACGCAAACGCTGCTCCGGCACCCTTACAGTCATCATAAACCATCACCCCCCTTAAAATGTCATTTCTCTTCCCTGCCAGATCTTTGATAGTGGAGTGACCGTCACCGAGAGTCTCGCCGTAGACTGGGTTGGCAGAAACCTCTATTGGACAGACTACATTTTGGAGACAATAGAGGTGTCTAAACTAGACGGGTCCCACAGAACGGTGCTGATTAGTGAAAACGTGACCAACCCAAGAGGTTTGGTGGTGGACCCTAGAAATAAGTAAGACCATCACTACAATTGAAGTGCACTGAGAGCAAAAATGGTGTAGAAATAAATTACACTCAGAAAATTTCAGTTACTTACGAAGTAACACATTGAATTAAATTTTGAAAGATCATTTTTACAGTATATATAAAAATTTATTTGAATGACCATTGGTTGAAAAAGAAATCTAAATGTGCTCTTTTCTATATATATTTCAGCACGCACCTGATGTTTTGGACGGACTGGGGCAGAAATCCTCGTATCGAGAGAGCAAGCATGGATGGGAAGTTAAGGACAACGATTATCAGCAACAAACTTTATTGGCCCAATGGCTTAACAATTGACTACCCCAACAATCTGCTTTACTTTGCCGACGCTTACCTAGACTTCATTGACTACTGTGATTATGATGGCAAGAACCGAAAACAAGTGTTGGCCAGTGATTTGGTGAGACCTTTTGTTTTTATGTATTCATTCATGTTTATGAACATAAGAGGCGTGATTCTATAGCTTTGCATGAACAATACTGTACACTTCCTCAGTATTTTTGTCTTGTATTCCAGTATAAATATCTAAACTTTCTAGAATTGACCATTTCTAGAATTGACAATTGACCCTTCGCCAGGAGTTTGATTGACAAGCGATCTAACCAGTCATAACGCCGAATCCGCCATTTTGTCCGACAAAGCACTTAGCAGATTAACCTCAGTGGACTTGAACTTGAAAAATAATGTGTACTGACGTTTTTCCGCATTTGAAACAACATTTCTTCTCATGTTCATTCATGTTTATTTGATGCTATAAATAAACTAGTAGGAAGAGACGATCGGTTCACGAGCCGATTGAGCTGAGGCGCTACAGCGATCTGTCACGACACATTAAAGAGACACAAAATGTTTTTTATTGATCGAATTTCTTAAAAAAATTACTCAATTTGAAAGCTGGGACTTTGTTTAATATCATAAGTAACCTGCTCTGTCTTGTCCGTCGACGTGTTGTCAGTGTCCTCTTTACTCCACAATGTATTTTTCCCTCTGTGTGGCGTGACAGCACCATGGCTTGTCAGACAAAGTAACAGCAACTAAGAGGGGCGGGTCTTTGTGAAGGGTCAATTACTTGAGATGCAAAATTACATAAGATAAAAAAGTCATGAGTTCTGAAAAATGTATCAAAATGGAGTGAGTTTTTGCTGAAAACAAGAAAAATATCTGCAAATGGGGTAAGAAAATTAAAAATGCAGTAATTAAAAAAAAAAAAAAACAAGTTTATTTTTCTTACCTTACTTCTTACTTCTCATTTTGCATCTGAAGTAAATGTATATTGATTTAAGAATGTTTAGATACTATTTGGACTGGAAAACAAAACAAAAATATCAAGTAAGAAAATCAGTACATAATATGGTACTACTTCAAAAATGTTTGGGCAGGAACTCAGCATTAATTTAAACTGGGGGTGCAATGTTTGAATATTAGTCCCAAAAATGTAGTTGCAGTATGTGAATGCACAATGTGTTTAATTGAGTGCATACGATTTAGATTTTTAGATATTAGATATTTAGATTTGATCGATATTAATTTAACTGGGAGAATTTGAAATCAAGCAAAAACAAATGCAACTGCCTCTCTGAATGTCTAATTGGTCGACATTAGAGTGCACTGAAAACTTCTCAACTTTTGGTCACATGATAGAGCATCACTTTTGCAAACACTTGCATTTTCCCTTTATGTCCTTGCTATGCACATCCCCATTTAAATGTACTCGCAGCATTTGCTGATGCAAAATAAACTCTAGTCCCTGTGTTTATGAACTTGCATGAAGTATGTCTCTTGCACACTTATCAATACTTGTTTTTTTTTTACATATTTACCTTGTGAATAAATAAAACACCTCTTGTTTCTCAATGAAAAGGTACTTCAACATCCCCACGCAATTACCATTTTTGAGGATTTTGTCTATTGGACCGACAGATACGTCAACCGCGTGATCCGGGCCAACAAGTGGCACGGACAGAACCAGACGGTGATGCTGTATAATCTGCCCCAGCCCATGGGCCTGGTGGCACTTCACCCTGCCAGACAGCCTGCAGGTACAACACTTCAAAAACAGCTGGACACAAAATAGATTAACTGTGTCTTACCTAGAGAGCAACAGAGTTAATGTTAAGATTAAATGCAGCAAGCCTAACAGGCCATAGCAAAAAGCATTTCTGGAAGTCACTCTGATAAGAAAAAAAGGTTAGAAAGGGGTTGAATAATAAGAGCTTTTCGTCACACAAGCTAAAATGGAAAGTCATTTCTTTTGTGAAGAATAAGTGTGCTTAACTGTATTGAATGTGGACTTAAAAGTATATTTGGTTATACTTTATTTAAAAGTGTCCTTGTTACAGTGTAATTATGCAATTAAGTACTGAGTAATATTAATTAACAACATGTACAGTACTTATTATTAGTTGCATGTAATTATGCATAATTTACTGCTATAACTATAGCAAGTACATGTAACGTGTAACAAAGACACTATAAAATAAAGTGTTGCCATATTTTTTTTTTACTTCACTTGCAGATAATATAATATTATTATAAAATGCCACTAAAGCATACACTTCCATCACTGTTTCTTAACACAGTATTAGTAAAAGTGCACTTTGCTGTAAAGTTAAATTAAAAGTTGTGCTTTAAAGCACATTTTAAATCATTATGTTTTAATAATCTGTTGTCGTGCTGTAAAGAAACACATTTTTTTTGTCGTGTTGACTAACATACTAAAAAATGTAAAGTGTATGATTATAATTTTAACTGTAGTATGTTAAAGTTAATATATTTTAAATGTATTAAATTGCAAATACATTTAAATTTAAAAAATATAATCAGGAGTGTGTTAAGAAAACAAATATGGTCAGTATTGATTTCATCTTAACTTCAAAGTTTCGATATGTTCTTCCTGCAGGTTATAACCCCTGTGACCCCCGTTCAAGCCCCTGCACTCATATCTGCCTCCTGTCAGCGATTGGTCCCAGGTTCTACTCCTGTGCCTGTCCATCCGGCTGGACTCTTGCCGCCGACCAGTTCACATGTGCTAGAGGTACGAGATACATTGGCCGATATGGGTTTTTCAGTGGCCGATGCAGATATCTTGAGAGCAGAGTTACTCATGGCCAGGGCTTGACATTAAAAAGTTACTGACATTAACTTTTTTGCTCTCCAGCCACTGTGGCTTGTGGTTTTCCAAAGTTACTAGCCACTCAGCATTTTCACTGGCCACAATTTTGACATCCATACCATGGGGAAAAACTGTCATATAGATATTTTTAATATTATCTCATAATTTGGCAGCAGGTATATTAGGCTGCTGTCACTTTAAGACATGACTCACGGATCCATTATACTGTTACACATGTGTTTTCTTTCTCAACTGTTTACGTTCACTTAAAACATAACTGTGTTTACGTGAATACTCGCCATTTTGACCTTATTTTGTGTGTATTTAAGCAATAAGCAGCGAAAAAAATAAAAATTGGTGAAAAATTGGCAATGAAAAAATGTAGACACAGTTATTTTTGCATATGCATTGCATTTGTAGAAGTTTTCCATTCAGATGCAAAATTTATGGCGGAGAGTATTTTAAAAATCATGCAATGTGATTTACTGAGGTTTGCGGTAGTCATTTGCCCTGTTTGGTAAATGTGGCCCTTAAACTATTGTTAGTCACAGAGCTTATTTTCTGCGAAAATCCAAAAGCCAATGGAAAAATACCATTGGTTTTTTCAGAGGGTACCAGGGTGATGGTAACTTGTGAGTTGGCCTACAAAAATATATTGGAAATGACATCTGATCTTTTAAAGTAGTGAAGCTGTACCATTTAAGAGGATGAATACGCCATGGACAAAGATAAATTAGTGCAAAGAGTTAAACAGTTTATTCCTGCTTGTGGCTGTTTTTAATGAGTAATGCATGTGTCCATGTCTTTAATGCTGGCCTCTGTCCATTTAATATGCTTCGCACTGAATGAATGAAGCAGTCTTCTGTTAAAATTGGATATAGATTTCATGGGAATGAAAACTTGTCAACAGAAACCCATTTTCGATTTACTAAGTAAGCTTCTTTGCGAAGGCAAACATTTACTATTATAAAAGGCCTTAGCTCAGCTGACAGTAACGGATGAAAGCGCGCAAGAGGCCTTTAGTCTTAAGAAGCCCTTAACATTCTCTTTAGGGCAGACTCTCAACCTCGCTCAGGTTTCAGCCTTTGTTAGCGCTGTCAAGTGCATTCTTCCATGAGAGTTTAACAATTAATCCAGACAAACGGTGATTGAATGGTCTGTTTTTCACAATCAGCTGTGCTGGCATGGCATAGTTTACTCTGGGAGGCCTTTTCCACGAGTACCTCATATCTGCCAGGCTAAATGCAATGAGATGATACCTAACTCTGGGAATCTGTGCTATCCCTTGTGAAAAAAAGTGTGCTTAAGTGTATTATTAAGTCTTATTAAGTGTATATTAAGTATATTTATAATATATTTAAGTACATCTGGAAGTATATTTAGTATACTTGCAGATGATAGATTACTGAAAAGGCCACTTAAGTGTATTTAAAAAGAGTACACTTTCATGACTATGTTTCTTCTCACACTTAAGTACATTTTAAAAAAAAAATGTTACCTTTGAGTACATTTTAAATCCTTGTTTTAATATTTTTGTCAAGTTTGACAGCGCGCCAGACACATTGAGTTCTCTTTCACACGTGAATGGACAAAAACGCACAAAATTATGTCAAAATACCTGTTTTGTTGAGTATCCTCAGAAGCACAGTCTTAAATGAGTTAAATAAATTCTTAAATTAACACAGAGGTGTGAGAAAATAGGATGCAGTTCCACATCGTGTGCGGCAGGTCTTAAAGTGACAGCAGCCTAATAAACCTGCTACAGTCTATTAATGTTAATCAAAGAACAAAAGAATAAGAAAATCACTCACTGCTCTTAACTAAATAACTTTTTTAACTTTAATAAATATTATTAAAAATGAATCTATATTTTATTCTAAATTATGCAGCGAAGACTGTAAAGTGTTTGATAACTTTATTCAAGTCCTATCTGTTAGATCAATTATTTTAAATATACTGTCTTTATGTTGTTTCTACAAATGTGAATAAATATATAAAAATATATTTAAAACTTTAATGTTAGGTGCGATTAACCGTGATTAATTACAGAAAAATGTGTGATTAGTTAAGTTTTTTAATCGATTGACAACACTAGTTTAAAGTTAATAACATTTTAAATGTACTAAATCGCAAAATTATCATTACAATTGTGTAATTACAATTTTTTTTTTTTTTAAATACATGAAAAACACATTTTACCCAAAAGAATACCAACCCTATCTTGATAGCTCTGCCCCCAAAATCACAAACAAGCTATGCAACACAGGCACCTCCCCCATCATGAATGTATACACCCTTACTGCTGACTGGCTATAAGTGTGTTTTGGTGCTCAGTCTGATCCACTTACAACAGCATTTCTCAGAAATCACTTAGTGCACCTTTAATATAAAAAAAATTACATTTAATTGCATTTAATTGCACATATCATGCCAGGAAAAATTACTTTCAGTTTGCACTTAAGTATATTCTTTTAAAGTGTATTATTTATGTAATAATACTTTTTTAAAAAGTATGCTAAAGTGTACTTTTTCACAAGGGATGGTAGGCATCTGTGAACTTGCTTACAAGAACAGTTCACTCAAAAAGTAAAATGTCATCATTTCATGTGACGTAATTGGTTGAAAATAAAATGTGTGTCACTGCTGAAAAGCCCATTATTATGATTTTTTATGAATAGCATTTGAATTATGTATAATGTATGGCTGATGATTTGCAGTTGAGGATCCATTCCTGGTGGTGGTGAGAGACAGCATCATTTACGGCATCCCGCTCAACCCGAATGACAAGAGCAATGACGCCATGGTGCCGGTCGCTGGGCTGCTGAATGGATATGATGTTGACTTTGATGATGCTGAGCAGATGATATATTGGGTGGAACATCCGGTAAAGCAAATAAACATTTCCTACCTTATCTCAGATGATTAAATGAAGTTGTATCCTTAATTTTAACTAGTTAACAGGTATTTTGTATTCTGAAATTAGGTTTTTGTCTTATTTATTTGCACAGGGGGAGATTCATCGGGTAAAGTCAGATGGTACCAACAGAACTGACTTTGCACCAGCGGCCATCTTGGGTTCTCCGGTCGGACTGGCTCTGGACTGGATGTCTCAGAATCTGTACTACTCCAACCCTTCATCACAGTCTATTGAGGTTGGCAAGCCTCATTTCACTGCATCATAGTTTGTTCTGGTCAGGGCTGAGGGTTATTTCAACCTACTGTAGATAGGCAGTTTTATCAATGTTAAAAACTAGTTTAAGTTTTGTAACCAGTAGATCTATGTGATGCAAGCAGTGTTGTTACTGTTAACTAAAACTGTTATTGTGACAAACCCAATCTGATATGTTTCAGGTTCTGAGGCTAAAAGGAGAAATTCAGTACAGAAAAACTCTAATCACTAACAACGGCTCACCTACTGGCGCAGGGGCTCCCGTTGGCATTGCGGTGGACCCGGCACGTGGGTAAGCCCAGATAAGCAGAACTTTGGCATTAACCCTGATCCCCAAATTCAACAAGCTTGAGCTGATTTAATGTCATCTGCCAGGACTGAACTGACTGAACACAATAAACAACAGTCAATATACGCACAGTCATGATCAGTCCTGAGAATATAGACTTTTAGAAACAAAAAGATTCAGTATTTGCTTCTGTTTAGTGATGTTTCATATCTGTTTTAGAAAGATGTACTGGACAGATCAGGGAACAGAGAGCGGTATCCCGGCCAAGGTGGCATCGGCAGATATGGACGGCTCCAACCCGACCATCCTCTTCACCCATAATCTAGAACATGTGGAGTTCATAACGATAGACATCAGAGAGAACAAGCTCTACTGGGCCGTTACAGGAACTGGCGTGGTATGCCGTTTCCACACGTTTGGTTCATGCAATCAGAAATATTAATGTAGCTGCATGCTTTCGATGTTAGTTGGATGGATTTTTTGGTATATTATAGTATATATCAAATACACTATATACACACACATAAAGGTTGATGCAAATATATATATATATATATATATATATATATATATATATATATATATATATATATATATATAATATGGATTTGCATCAACTTTTATAAAACCCATGTTGGTCAATATTTTGCATATATGTATATAACTGTTGGTTCAATGTTTCAGATCGAGCGCGGTGACCCTGATGGATCAAACCGTATCACTATGGTGAATGGATTATCCCATCCATGGGGTGTGGCCGTATACGACTCCTACCTTTATTTCACAGATCGGGACTTTGAGGTGATTGAGCGTGTCGACAAAGCCACAGGACTCAACCGGGTCGTAATGCGGGATAACGTGGCTGGTCTTAGAGTACTCAAAGTACACTATAGAGACTGTGAGTATAAAAAAAAAAAAATAGTATGCAAAAATATGTAAACTAGCGAGCTGTCTTGCTGTCTACTACCTATGTTGGCTGCTGCCTTCTAAACCAGTATACTAACTGAATTTGGATAAAAAACAATTTGTAACTCTCTACATAGACAGTGACTCGTCACATCATACAAATAGCTCCTCCTACACAAAACGCACTAAAGATGCACAATTAATTCTAATAGTGTTTGATGTTTGCATGTTCCTACGCTAATAACATGACCTTTAATATACATAAAACCACACACAAATACTGGGTAAAAAAGTTACATTAAGGCAATACACTACAGGCAAAACCATTGTTTTTCATTCAATGGTCAATGTTGAGATTTGGGGTTGTTTTGTCTGCTTTCAGACTAAAGGAAGGAAAAATCCAAAATGTACTGTACATTGCCACGAGATCTCACATTTCTCTACGAGGTGAAAAGCTCTCATGAAATTCCCATGACGGAGTATGAGGTTGAAATTAGGATAGAATATGCCATTGCTACGTTTATATTACGGTTTGCTTTTTATAAAAATAGAAACCATTTAAGTAAGTTGGACAACGGTCGCTTCAATCTCATCCAGCTCTCCCAACACAAGCTGGAATCAAAGGTTAAGGATCATGTAATGAGAGTAAGTGGCAAGATGACTGACAAGACCATGGCAGAGGATTTGTTCAACAACAGGGCCTAATTAGCGTCTGACAAATGTCTTATCTTGTAGAATTCGCGCTCAGCACCGCCGCTCTCTATTCACAGAGTATGCGCATTCACGAAAGCGAAAGTAAAACGCGAGCACACATTCAAACGCGACTTCAATACCCCGCATTTTGAAAGCGGCTCCCTGATGCATGCAAATATCTCCCAATTTGAAAGCTATCTTAGTCTGGGTTGTAAAATTTGCTTTTTTTACTTTTATTATGGTTGCACTTATTGTTTGCACTTAAGACTAAGAGAAAACGGTTATTAATTTTTCATGTTTTTTTCTAATTTTTTTTTGTATTGTCTAATCTCGTGAGCTACCTGTCTCGTCACACCCCTAACATTTATGTTTATTTTATTACATGTTATTTATTTTCATCTGTAGATTTCAACTACAGTACATATTTTCAAAGGCTGTTTTCTCAAAATGAGTAGTAGCACATACATACAGCAAAGTTTTCAGTTTTATTTTTATCTATATTCCACAGAGGGCTTTGTTCATGTAGCATTCACCTGAATTATACAAACTTCCTAAAATATGGTCAAAATGTATTTGATAAAAAGAGATATCCCAAGTTCTCTCTGTGAAAACTCTAAAATGAAACTTGAATTTTGAACCCATCTTTATCCAATGTTCAGATTTAGACAATGCCTAATGTGCATAATTAAGCATAACATTTCAGAAAACTTGAAATTCCAGACAATTGTCCTAATGTACTGTGTTTAATAAACTGGTCAATTAGTTACATTTTTACCCTGTTCACCCTTGCTGTCTTGCCTTAAAGCTTATAAATTACATCAAATCTCAAAATGTTAGCATCTCATAGTGTCACTTTCGAGTATTCATCTTTGATTCATTCCACGGTTGACTTATGGTGGTCTTTTCTGGAAGACATAGTAACCTTGATGCCCGTGTAGCAATTACCAGAGAGGGATGAATGACTTTCAATGGGATATCAGTTTACCAATTAGTTCCCCTCTGCCTCAGGAGGACACTCAGCTTTATGCGGAGAAGAATCAGTGTCCCTTTGTTCGGTGGTCAGTGCACATGTTCATTCTCTGGGGCTGTGAACACTGTCTATTGTACAACTCCTTCCAGTAAGAGGTGGAAGTGATAGCAAAGCAGCAATATATCAGTATCACCACATACTGAGATGCAGCAGAAATGTGTATACATTACCAGAATAGACAGATATGAGTCAGTATCGTGTACTCTTATGGTTACCTCTTTGCAGTTTTCTTATAAAAGTATTAAATATCTCCCTCTCATTCTCTTTATCTGATCTAAGTTGTTTGTCTTTCTGTCTGTCTTCCTATAGCCTCGGCCGGCTCGTCTAATGGTTGCAGTAATAACGTAGGGACATGTGAGCAGCTGTGTTTACCACGTCCCAGTGGCCTGTTCAGCTGCGCCTGTGCGACTGGGTTCAAACTCAACGCTGATAACAGAACCTGTTCTCCCTACCAATCATACGTGGTGATCTCTATGCTCACTGCCATCAAGGGCTTCAGTCTGGAGGGAGCGGATCACTCAGAGTCCATGGTGCCTGTGGCAGGCAGAGGTGGGGATCAGTAAGGCTGGGTGGTACAGATAAAAAAATTAAAAGAAACTGTTATTTAAAATATATTTAATTGATATAAAATAATAACTATTTATTATATAATTACAATATTTTTAGTAAATATTTTTTTTGAATAATAAATATTTGCATTTATTTGATCAAAAATACAGGGAAAAAAACAGTATTATTGTGAAATATTATTACAATTTTAAATAATGTTTTTCTATTTTAATATACTTTAAAATATAATTTATTTTTTGTGATGCAAAGCTGAATTTTTAGCATAATAATCCAGTCTTCAGTGTCATATGATCCTTCAGAAAACATAAATATAGTAAATAAATAAATAAATAAATAGTAACAAGTCATCTCGTGAGCCGGTGTATATATAAATGTATTATTAATATTAAATATTAATAGTATTAATTAATATTAATATTTATGTATTGAAAGCAAGTAGATTCAAAATATTCAAAAAGAATAATTCATGAATTAAAAATACAATAAAAAATCTAGTTTTAAAAATTATAAATGCATGTGGTCTACATGATATATTATTCATTCTGTTCAGGGAAAAACAAAGTTTTCAATTTATATGAACAAATATAAAAAAATGTATTTACTAAACGATTTTAATATATACAAAATGCCACATTTAGAGCTTTTTGAGTGATGACCCAAATAATTTGTTGAATTGATTCATTGAAGTTTGAACTGACTCACAGTCTAATGTAATTTTTGTTGCTGAAGTTTAAGTTAGAGACAGTATTAAAGCTTTACGGCCAAATAAAAAGCACAATTATTCACATTGTTGCTTTATTGTATATTGTGAAAAATGTGTGTAATAAGAAATGCATTGTACAACATCTACTACAAAAAAATGTTAATGCACTATAACTTTTTGTGCATGTGTGTGTCTGTGTGTCCTGTAGGCCGCAATGCTCTTCACGTAGATGTACACATGCCTTCCGGTTTCATTTACTGGTGTGACTTCAGCAGCACCGTGGCATCTCAGAACGGAATCCGCAGGATCAAACCGGACGGCTCTGGATTCCGCAGCATTGTCACTTCTGGAATCGGACGTAACGGAATACGGGGCATTGCTGTAGACTGGGCCGCAGGTGAGGGGTTGTGTGCTTGTTGTATGTTCAGATTTGGTGACCACTTCTCTGGTCATACAATTGTAACATTTTGATTGAAACAAATTTGGCCACCTCCCAAAACCAGTGAAGTACTCAAAGGAATGTGAACACTTATGCCAAGTACCTCAGAGACACTGAATTCATGGAGCGTTATGTGAAGTCACTGCTTTCATGTGGTTTATACTGTTCTGGAATGTTCTAGAGCAGCTTTAGAGGTCAGAATGGTGACAGCCTTACTGTAGGGACATGTTAATTAAATCACGTTAGTATAAGCACAGACAGGTGGCATTGGAGAAGATTAAAGGTTAACATGACAGAAAAGAGGCTCAGTTAGTTTAAACCCCAATGACCCATAGCTTGTTAAACATAAACTTTTGACCCCAATATGTGAATAAACAAGTTTGGCACACTACCAATCAAAAGTTTGGGGTCAAGATTTTTTATTATATTTGAAAGATGTCTCTTATGCTCAAAAAGACTGCATTTATTTGATTGAGAATACAGTAAAAATTGTAATATTGTGAAATATTATTTTCATTTAAATTAACTGGTTTCTATTTGAATATATGTTAAAATGTAATTTATTCCGTTGATCAAAGCTGAATTTTCAGCATCATTACTCCAGTCTTCAGTGTCACATGATCCTTCAGAAATCATTCTAATATGGATTTTTAAGGATTTTTTGATGACTATTAAGTTCAAAAGAACAGCATTTATTGCGCCACTTAATCTCTCAAAGCAACCGTGCTCATTGAGTGTCCAAGCATTTTGTGTGAATTTCGTGCACATTGAGTTTCTAAGCTTTTTGTGTGACTGATCTTTCTTGTATTTGATTTTCCACAGGAAACCTCTATTTCACCAATGCCTTCTTGACCGAGACATACATTGAAGTCATTCGACTCAATACCACGTTCCGTCGTGTTCTTCTCAAAACCCAAGTAGACATGCCACGTCATATTGTTGTGGACCCCATGAACAGATACCTCTTCTGGGCTGACTATGGACAGACCCCCAAAATTGAGCGGGCTTTTCTAGATGGTTCCAACCGGACAGTGCTGGTTTCTTCAGGCATCATTACACCCAGGGGTTTGGCTTTGGATCACCATGACGGATACATCTATTGGGTGGACGATTCCCTGGACATGATCGCACGAGTCCGGCCCGAGGGTGGCGAGACGGAGGTCGTGCGTTATGGAAGTCGCTATCCGACTCCATATGGCATCACAGTGTTTCAGGGGAATGTAATCTGGGTGGACAGAAACCTGAAGAAAGTCTTCCAAGCCAGCAAACAGCCAGGTGCGACTGACCAGCCGGTCGTGATCAGAGACAATCTCAACATGTTGCGGGACGTCACAATCTTTGACCGGAGAATGCAGCCAAGTTCAGCCCACGAGCTCAATAACAACCCCTGCTTGGAGTCTAATGGTGGCTGTGCTCACTTCTGCTTTGCCATCGCGGGAGCTCAGACGAGGAAGTGTTTGTGTGCCTTTGGGAATCTGGCTGCGGATGGCAGCAGTTGTGTGGTATCCCGGGATGACTACCTTATTTACACCACAGAAAGCACTGTACGATCTCTGCGGCTGGATCCAGAGGATCACTCGCTGCCGTTTCCCGTGGTTAACGTGCCCCGGACTTCGGTAGCCCTTGATTTTGACCGGTTGGATGGTAGGATCTATTTCACCCAGAGCTCAGGAGCAGGCCAGAGCAAGATTAGCTTCATTACTTTGGCTTCACCTACCTCTCCTGCTACAGAGGTGGCCTCAGGTGAGCTGCTTATTTAAACCCCTAATGCACTCTGACACAGCAGGTTTAGCTAGAAAAGAAATAGAGTTAAGTACGACAATCTTTGAATGTTGGTTTGACAAAGTATCTTGCATGACAGTGGTTTTACAGTGGTTAGTTTGCAGTCTGGAGGTTATTTAGGTCTTTTGTACCATATAAGCCAACTTGTTCTTTTATTGTGAAATATAAAAAAAGAAAGAAAACTTGAGAGAAGTTATTTGTTTGACAGGCAGCAAATGCACATTTTTGTTATTGTCATTTTGTATTTTAATTGAAGCAGATCAAATGTTCAGTTCTGGAGTTAAATGATCTACTGTCTGAAAGTCATTGCACTTTTTTGTACAAAGTTTGTGCACAAAATCTACAAAGGCAGTTTGAGAAGACTGAACTCAATAGTATTGATTAATTATTATTTTTTTTAAATATTTAAAAATATTTGAAAAGATGCATTGCATGAATATCTGCAGCTAGTGCTCAATACTGCTTCTGCACACAGATAGATGCAGTAGAAACACCAACTATAATAATAAAAACTGTTGATAATTAAACTTTGTTAAAAGATCACAATCTCGATTCAAACATCTACTTGTTTCATTACAGGATGAAGATGTAGTTAATACAATTGTTATTTGAAGTGTCAGGTTACTTTCAAAAAGTAATCGCTTTCGTAGACATCAGTGTTTATATCCCATTTATAAACTTTTATCCCAGTACTTCTGTGATAATAAAATTATTTATAATACAGAAATAACAATACTGTTGTAAAGCTTTTTGATACCCAGTGTTGGGGTAACGCATTACAAGTAACTTGAGTTATGTAATCATTACTTTTTCAATTTACAACAAAATATCTAAGTTACTTTTTCAAATAACTAACGCAAGTTACTTTTTCACATTTATTGACTGACAGCTCTCCTGTCCACATGTTGAGAGAAATAAAGTGCAGAGGTGTTGTGCGTACTGTGCAGGGTTGCCAGGTTTGAACAACAAAAGTAGCCCAAAAATAGCCCAAAGCGTCTGGGGGATGTTTTGAGGGTGTTGGAGCGCCAAAATCATACATACGGGGGTGGAAATCAACCTGCAGAAAACATTTTACACATTTTTATGTTATATTTTATACATTTACTCACCTGCACGAAAACATTCAGTATTCCTCAAAATGAATAAAAACAGTGAAATACAATCTCAGATAATAACTAATAACTATATTATAATAAGTATACTTTATGTATTTAATCTCACTTTATTAACCAATGTCTTTGCTGCTGACCTTCAGTGATCTAATTCAATCATACAAATAATCAAAAATGACTTAAGATTAGATTTAGAAATAAGAGTGTTGAACTTCCTTCTCCTGTATTCTATTCTTCTTTAATCCGGAAAAGCAGCACAGCTGAAAGTTTGTTTGAGCTGCGCCCTCTACTGTACAGGTGGAAATATGCATTTTTTTGCAGCCTGAGGTTTATTCATTTCACGTTTGGTGGGAAAGGGCCTTAACATTTGCCAAAAATAGAACTTTTTTGGTTGTTATTAAAAAACAAACAAGCAAGCTCAGCCCAGGTGAGAAAAAGTAATGCAAAAGTAATGTAACGCATTACTTTTCATAAAAAGTAATGCAACCAGTTACTTTTTTAGGGAGTAACGCAATATTGTAATGCATTACTTTGAAAAGTAACTTTCCCCAACACTGTTGATACCTATACATGCTTTCTCAGTGGCAGTGCAAACGCAGATTTGAATGTTTCAGTGTGATTTTGTCAAAGGTTTAATAGACATAGGCTAATCATTGTCATTTAGGAATGAGATTGTGTGGGTGTTTGAATCGAGATTGTGATCTTTTAACGATTAATCATGCATCTCTAGTAGATAGATGTTTGCTACGTATAATAGACTGTAGGGTATGTTTTCCTACCAAGTGTTTATATAGCTTTGTTTTTCAGATCTGGGAGCTCCTGATGGCATCGCCTATGACTGGATCAATAAGAGGATCTATTACAGTGATTACATTAACCAGACCATCAGCTCCATGGCAGTGGATGGATCTCAGAGGACTGTTGTAGCACAGGTGCCTAGACCCAGAGCAATTATGCTCGATCCATGTAGAGGGTGAGTCTCTGATTCAGTAGGCCTGTTATTTAGATGTTTAATGAGCCATTTTTTCATTTAATTTAAACGCATTTCTATTTGGTTAGGTATATGTACTGGACCGACTGGGGAACCAACGCAAAGATAGAACGTGCAACCCTGGGGGGAAACTTCAGGACAGAGATTGTCAACACTAGTCTGGTTTGGCCAAATGGTCTGACACTGGATTATGATGATCAGAGGCTGTACTGGGCAGATGCCAGTTTGTAAGATCTGTATAATATTATTTTCCATATCAAGACACTATTGGCATTATTAACTAGCAATATTCCACCTGCACTGTTTGTGCTACATAATGTTAAGGAAAGGTTTACTGGTGTTCTGTCCATGCAGGCAGAAGATAGAGAGGTGCTCACTCACCGGCACTAACCGTGAGGTTATCGTAAGCACCGCCATCTACCCATTTGCAATGACAGTGTACGGTCAGCAGATCTACTGGACGGACTGGAACACACGGAGCATCTACCGTGCAAACAAACATGACGGGTCGGACCAGAGGGTGATGCTACAGAACCTTCCATCACGGCCTATGGACATCCATGTGCTATCCAACAGCAAACAGCAGCAGTGCAGCAGTCCCTGCGAGCAATTCAATGGTGGTTGCAGCCATATTTGCACCCCAGGTAGCTTCATATTTCAAAACATTTTTTTTAAAAGCCAGTATGCTCCAAAATAAAAGCTCTGTTCCAAAACCTAGTGAGCTGCATTGCTGTCTACTGAAATTAAACATCATTGGTGACTCATTTAGAACACTCTACATAGGTATTACATTAATTTAACTATTTTAACATTTATTTTATATATAAATATATATAATTTTATATAAGTAAATGTTAAAATAGTTAAATTAATGTAATGCCTATGTAGAGTGTTCTAAATGAGTATATATATGTATGTACATTTAAATAAAATCAACTGTGTGTGTATGTATATATATATATATATATATATATATATATATATATATATATATATAATATATAGATATATATACACACATTGGATTTTATTTAAATGCATTATCTTAATGCAGTGCATTATGGGATTGTAAAGGATACATGATGCCTTAGAATTTCATTATTTTTGCAACAATCTTTGCATCAAGAGTGCACATTATCCTGCCTACATACTGTATGCAGCTCACTAGGCTTTGGACTAGAGCCTACATCCTTAAAAAAAAACAAAAAAAGGCATAATATGTAATTTTAGCCACTAGAGGTCACTTATTCAAAACAAAGGCGTAGCTTGATGACGCTGTGAATGAGCGTGGAATCATGGGAGTTGTTGTCTTCACCTCCACAGCTGATGGAAAGCAATCCGACAGACTCGGGAAGAAATCATGTTCATAGATGAGCTAAAGTATTAAAGTTTTATTAACGTTTTGTGATATGAAGCAGGGCGGGCCGAGAGCCACGGGAGTCCAGCAGAGCTTTTATTATGCTTATGCTGAAGTCGCCGCTTCTGCTCTTTTCGTTGTGTAAGTGGGGTAACGCAGAACTGTTTTACAGGGTTAAAACAATCATACTATATACATTTGAATGTGTTGAGAGTTGTTATAACGTTACTCTGTGCGTTCACTCAGTGGCTGCTATAAGACACTTGTTGCACACTGTAGTAATCTAGATCGATATTAGAATGTCTAATTAATAAAAAACGTGATGACTTGTGTTGCTAAATAACATGCAATTAATTAAAAAATATATTATATGATGAAAAAAGTTCTTTCTGATTATGCTATGTTAGCCACTTGACAAAATAGTGTTGTTGTCTTCAAGGCATGGTAAACACTTGTAGTAAATCAAGAAAACAAGCGATTTAAGCAATAAGACTAACCGCGTTGATCGATATAACAATGATTATTTTTCTGTTGATAAATGTATCCAAACAGTTGCTCACCTGTTTAAATATATTAAAGTGTCTTTGGTGTTTCCATGGTTTCTACGAAAGTAAAACTGGAAATCAGGGGTAACTCGGATAATTACGTGGTAATGACGTCATTAACAGGCGACAAAATGACACGGTCCGTGTCCTGGTTAAAATTGCTGATTTCTCTGGATTTAAACATTTGGAATAATGCAAGTACACAAGTCAACAAAATGTATAACACTGTTCTAGTGTTTTTTGGGATATTTTAACCTAAAAATCTTACATATTTTGCCTTTAAATTTTATATTTTTAATACACATAAATTGTGAAATTAAGAACTTACTATACAATACAACTCTATTTCCTCCAGGCCCTCAGGGAGCAGAGTGTCAGTGTCCCGCTGAGGGCCGCTGGTATCTGGCCGACAACAAACACTGCATCCCTGACAACGGGACACGCTGCCAGTCTGGTCAGTTTACTTGCATGAATGGCCGCTGCATCCGCGCCCAGTGGAAATGCGACAACGATGATGACTGTGGGGACGGCAGTGATGAACTCGAGAGGGTCTGCGGTGAGATGCATTGCTGCTTACAAATTGTCAGATTGTACTTCAAATCTTTTCAGAATAGAGAATTTTGTGTAAATACAGTTTATTGATTCAGAATATGTGCCAGTGGCTTCATATATGGTGTGCGCACAAATGAGACAGCAATGGTCCCTTTTCACACTTTCAAGGGTGAACTAAACTTAAAATTGGTTATTGGTAATGTTTTACAATCAAATCTCTAAGTTTAAGTCTTCTCATCACTGTCTGATCATCTGTGTTTGCCGGTGAATGAATTTTCCTCTCCTGCACTGCGGCGCAATCTTTCACTAACATATTTCTTGCTTTTTTCTTACTTGCAAAATCTGCTCAAATCTCTTGCTCCAGGATCCAAGAGTCATTTCGTTTTTGGTGTGTATTCTTGCTTCCCTCTATTCACGTGTAGATAAAAGCTTTGTTCCACAACCTTGTGTTCTGCCTACATAGTTAACATGATTATGCTGCCCTTTAAGATACCTTATTTTGGCTAAACTCAAAGGTGATAATGATGAATTCTAGCTGAACAATGACACTATTTTCTTTTTAGAGTTGCTTTACAGTAGAATCAAACTCTGTTTGCATCATTGAATCATTATTTTCCTGTTTATCCCTATAAAGCTGCTTTGAAACAGTCTCTATTGTACAAAGCGCTATAAAAATACATTTGACTTGACTACTGAATTGTTAGCCTAGCATGCTAACTGCAAATTTTATGGAAGTCATTTGCAAGTCAGCAGACACCAAGGTAGCTTACTAGGATTTAGAACAGTCTTAGACTAGATAAAGTTTAATAACCATCTATAAACCCATACTAACCTCTTCTACAATGCACCGCTCTCTTTCTGGCATGCAGTCCCACAAGCAGCAGCATTCATTTCACTCTCAGGTAAACTAAAATAGAGAGATAGAGGAGGTAGGCAGTGAGCTCCAGTAGTTTCTGTTAACCCATTCAGTATTTTCTGCATGTCAACATGATTTTTTTTATTATTTGTGCATATCAGCATTTCACACCTGTGAACCCACCGTGTTCACATGTGGAAATGGCCGCTGCGTGCCATATCACTACCGCTGCGATCACTATAATGACTGCGGTGATAACAGCGACGAGACAGGCTGCCTGTTCCGCCCCTGTGACCCCAACAATGAGTTCACCTGCAATAATGGGCGCTGCATTGCACGGGAATATGTCTGCAATGGAATAAACAATTGTTACGACAATGGGACATCAGATGAACAGAACTGCGGTAAGTATAAACAGCCTAACGTTTACAAGCATTTATTAGATATGACGTTTTGTCTCATAAATTAACGGCTTCTCCTTTATGAAACACAGCTGAGAGGACATGCCAGCCAGAGCACACCAAATGCCAGACCACCAACATCTGCATCCCACGCTCGTACCTGTGTGATGGAGATAATGATTGCGGCGACAACAGTGACGAGAGTCCGACACATTGTGGTGAGTTTCCCCGTCCCACACTCTCCCTCTCTCCTGTGGGGGAACATGGTCGGTTAGGTTCATAAATTCATTAGGTTCATTATATAACGCTGTTGTGAGTTAAAGGATTCGTTCACTTCAGAATTCAAATTTCCTAATAATTTACTCACCCCCATGTCATCCAAGATGTTCATGTCTTTCTTCAGTCGAAAAGAAATGAAGGTTTTTGATGAAAACATTCCAGGATTTTTCTCCATATAGTGGACTTCACTGGGGTTCAACGGGTTGAAGGTCCAAATGTCAGTTTCATTGCAGCTTCAAAGAGCTCTACATGATCCCAGATGAGGAATAAGAGTCTTATCTAGCAAAACAATCTGTCATTTAAAAAAAATAATAATAATAATAATTATATACTTTTTAACCACAAATGCATTACATCTTGCACTGCACCACGCATTACGTACTCATGTTGGAAAGGTCATGCATGACGTAGGTTTTCAAAGCGAACATGCAAAGACTAAGTCAAACGGCCTTTAACAAAAAATATAAAACAATGTCAGACGATTTTGAAGTTGAAAGAGAAAATAAGGTGGTTTTTTTCGCCCTACCGCGATACATCATGCGTGACCTTTCCAACATGATTACATAATGCGTGGTGCATCGCAGTGCAAGTGCATTTTTGTTTAAAAAGTGTATAATGTTGTATTGAATGCAATAATATAAAAAAATAAAATTATAATAAAATACTAATATTTTAATAATAATAAATTATGAAAATATAATTGTCAGAATGACAAAAATATAATAGTTCTATTTTAGTTAGATGCTACATTACAAGGTAGATATGACAAAAAAATGTAGTAGTGTAACGATCTAGGTGTGACTAACATGACCAAGATGCAAAAAGTTCAAAAACAAATGTATTTAATAAGTAAAACAAACTCAGGTAATCCACAGGCGAGAAGGCAACGTAACCGCATGTAACATAAGACATTACCAGACAACAAACTGAAGGAAATGAGGAACTTAAAGGTCCCGTTCTTCGTGATCCCATGTTTCAAACTTTAGTTAGTGTGTAATGTTGTTAGAGTATAAATAAAATCTGTAAAATTTTAAAGCTCAAAGTTCAATGCCAAGCGAGATATTTTATTTAACAGAAGTCGCCTACATCGAACGGCCAGTTTGGACTACATCCCTCTACTTCCTTCTTTAATGACGTCACTAAAACAGTTTTTTGACTAACCTCCGCCCACAGGAATACACAAAAAAGGGGGCGTGGTCGTGTTGCGCTCCCACGGAGAAGAGCAATAGTTGCGTTTGTAGAGTGTGTTTGTCGCCATGTCGTCGAAACGCTGTAATTTTCATCCCGCAGTCCAATCACCTTTGTTTGGCCTTCCCAGGGACGCTGTACTTAGAGATCAATGGTTACAATTTATGTTTAACTCGGTTCCCGAAAATTATAATTGTGGTATCCTTACTGCAATAGTTAATGTTGGACTGCAGTGCACATAATGGCCACAAGATGTGTTTATGTATATGGCTGTTTTCCGTATGAGGTACTCTTCTGAGTGAGTGCAAACGTTATACATTTTCTGTCGCTGCTTGTGGAGATTAAAGAGTTCAGTCTCTCAGGAATTATTGTCTTTTGTGTTCATTTGGCACAACACCACAATAATCCACATGTAAAACTATGTGCAGCACATGTTGTGGTAAGAGGCGTGACCTTTCCGGGCAAGGAGCGCTAAGCTGCTGTCGAATCACAACACAGGAACCGCTGGCACAATCAGAACTCGTTACGTATTTCTGAAGGAGGGACTTCATAGAACAAGGAAGTCATCATCCCGTTTTTATGACAGTGGAAACAGCGGTAAATTATGTGAAAAATACTGTGTTTTTTTTACACGCGAAACATGAACACATGTTATATTGCACACTATAAACACAATCAAAGCTTCAAAAAAACACGAAAAACGGGACCTTTAAAGACACAGTGATGATTAACTTGAAGACTAACAGGTGTGATCCTTAAATGAGTGTCCATGGCAACTATTAACTGGCGGGAACACAGGAACCAGGTGACTGAAGTTCCAATATGAAAACAAAACAAAGGCAAAATGTGACAAGGAGTAGTAATAATAAGTAAATAAATAAATAATGAATCAATTAATCAACCATCAGGAAAATCTGTATAATCATTTCAGTTGTTTATTTCTGTTTGAGTGTGGAATTTAACAGCTCAAAATACATTAGAGAATCATTTCCTTTTGCTTTTTGAGCCAAAGTTGTTGCTCAACTTGCCCTTTCTGGAATTTCAGTTAAATTAGTGATCCATGTATGTGAGCGGCTCCACCTGCTGCCGCTGAGGAACAGTTATTTCTGGGCTTTCTGGTTTGATGATTGTTTGTACCCTGTTTTGCATAAGGGGGGGATATAAATATTTTGTAACATTATAAATGTCTTTACTGTGACTTTACTGTGACTTACTGTGTTTATGACCCATGTCTGCCATTTGAGGCTGACTGATTGATTTAACCTTTATCTGTTTAGTTGACTTTAGTGTTTGTTCATCTCTGACCGACCATGTTCCTCACTCCTCAGCCACATCTACATGTTCCCAAAACGAGTTTCGCTGTTCGAGCGGACGCTGTATTCCCGGCCACTGGTACTGTGATGGTGGTACAGACTGTAATGATGGTTCTGATGAGCCCACGACCTGCAGTAAGTACTAAACATAACAATACACTTTAATGGCAAATTTATATGCCAGTATATTTTTTTATATGATGAATATCCAGCATATGTGGAAAAAAGTTAATTTTGGACCACTTTACTGGGGAAACTGTGAGTATAAAGCTAGATAAAGCTGTGTTTATCAAAGGAAACCATTGGCCATGTTTCTGGGTGGTGTGTTAATGATAGGTATCCTGCCTAATTGGTTACCATGGTGATAGAGGGAATTGAAGTTGTAGGGAGTTGATGTTGCCCCCCACCCCTATTGTTACGCTCCACTGATGATGCATTCAGTTAAAGAGTGGAAAGATGAGGCTGATGTTGTGTGCAAGAAACTGGTTCAGCTGGCAGAAACAGAACTAAAATGTAGTAATTCAGACCAGCATGTTTGTGGCAATTTGCTGAGTCTGAGAGCTTCTTATCCAGTGGTTCTACTCGTAAGTAATGTATATGTTATGACCATACAAATGCAAGTTTTTATTTATGATGTTTATATATTTATGTCAATACAGATTTGCTTTATAATTTTGTTTGCTTTCATTTATTCAGTGGCCTATATATATATGTGAGTCAGAAAGAACTGAAGTGATATATGGGTGATTCTTGCTATGCAATGCATTTTCATGTCCCAAAAATAGATGTCCCAAAAGATGCTCAAAACTGCCTTTATTTATAAAAAAAAAAAAAAAAAAAAAAGATATATTTTATAATATCTTCTAAAATATTATTGCAATTTAAAATAAATATTTTTTAAATAAATACATTTTAAAATGTAATTTATTCCTGTGATGCAAAGCTGCATTTTCAGCATCATTACTCCAGTCTTCAGTGTCACATGACAGAACTCATATTTATTTAACAGTTGTGCTGCTTAATATTTTTGTGGAAACCGAAAAATACTTTTTTTTTTTCAGGATTCTTTGATGAATATAAAGTACAAAACAACAGCAGTTTTTTTGAGATATAAATATTTTGTAACATTATAAATGTCTTTACTGTGACTTTTGATCGATTTAATACATCCTTGCTGAATAAAAGTATTAATATCTTCTTTTTGACGCCAAACTCTAAATGGTAATGTGTTAGATAATGTTCATTTATCACAGTTAAGTAAATATAGGGATGAATTTTAAATTATTTCACTACTTTGGTGTGGGTGTTGCCATTTTTGGGATGTCCAAGATATTATTTATTAAGAAATATTAAGATTTTTTTTTTTTTTTTCAAGCCAAAGTGTTTCAAAAGTAACTATAATTTATAGGTTTTTGTTTGTTTGTTTGTTTGTTTTACAATACGAGGGCATATCTTAAAAGTCTGATATATGGAAATATAAGTATTATAAACTAAAACGTGCTACTTTACAGACAAGCCCAATAACATCAAATAACTAGAAGCTACAATAATATGAAAAAGGTTAGCTTTTCTGAATGACACTTCAGTGGTATCTGAAGTGCCTTTAACTGTTTGGGTGTGTGTCTATGATGCCAGTGCTCAGTCCAGCCCTCTATTGTGTGTCACATTCCTCCAAAGTGACGTTCAGCAGAAAAGCCCTCACACACACACACTGGCCCTTCCTTTGACATTCTCTGCCCCCTCCTCTCACACACACTGCCCCATCCTCTCGCTTTTGTCCCCATTAATCACAGCACCCCTCGGTGCCTTTTGTTCAAGCAGGACACTGGAGAGAGGAATGCTTATTCTCTCCCAGAATTCCTCTGCCTGTGGAATCCAAGCACTCAGCCACGTTTCTGGCTGTTCAGGATGGGATTTAATGGTTAAATGGATTACGTAGGCCGCATGTTCCTTAGTTCCCTCTGAGGTCAATGTGAGACATGGCCCTCGGGCAGGTCGCTCTTCTGCTGCTTCTTGATCCGTGGCTCACTGCGGTGTGTCTGACCCCTACAGCCACCCTGGTGAGGACCTGCAACTCTGAGCAGTTCCGCTGCGATGACGGAAGGTGCATCGCTTCGTCCTGGATCTGCGATGGAGACAACGACTGCGGGGACATGAGCGACGAGGACGAGAGACACAACTGTGGTCAGTATTGCTCGGTTCAAACCTGAATTCGATTCCACTCCCCCTCTCTTGCTTGTACAGGTCTCATTTCTCAATGTACTTTTGCTATAATGTGTTATTAAAATGTTTGTCCCTTTGGATTTACCACAAGAGCTTTACACACAGAACAGCTGCAGAGTTATTGCAAAAGAGGCAACAATGTAAATTATTATATTTTATATATATATATATATATATATATATATATATATATATATATATATATATATGTATGTATATATATATATATGTGTAATAATATAATGCAATAATTTACAATAGATTTATAATAACACAATTTACAATATAAATATAATAAACACAAACACACATGAGATGCGTGTGTATTATGTATGTGTGTGTATGTATGTGTATATATATATATATATATATATATATATATATATATATATATATATATATATATATATATATATATATATATATATATATATATATATATATATATATATATATATATATATAATGCAATGTATTCATTTAATTGTAAACACTAATTTATTTATTTATTTATTAATAAATAATGAATATCTTATTTAATAATGAAATGTATTGATGTAGTCCACATAAAAAATATTATTATTATTGTCTAAATTACTCTCACTTCATCTGCCATCTTGGATGAACTTTTTCAATTTCAATTATTTTCAATTCTTAGTTATGAACCCCAGACCACCTGTTCAATCACAGCAAACAAACTAAACAAGTTACTTGAAAATAATGGTTTTTTTTAATTATTATTACTTTTTATGTTTCATTTGTTTTAATTTCAGTTTTAGTTTTTATTTATTTGCAGTTAGTAATTTTAGTGCTTAATTTTAAACTTATTTTAGTCAGTTGCCAAGTCAACATTTCTGTTTTTATTTATATATCCTAATTATTGTTAATATGTAATAAATTTTTCCAGGAGCTCATTGCTTCTACCTTCAGTTAATCTGCTAACAGTGATTGTAAATTAATTGCCTAAATTATTACATTATTTGCTAACTGCATTCTTTAAATTGTAATGTTGACATCGTTTCAAAGCAGCTTTACAGAGAATGCATATGTATCGTGAAAAGTGCTATACAAATAAATGTGAATTGAATTTTATTTAAGCTACATTTTTGTTGGTGCAGCCATTTGCGTTAAAAATAACCAGTATATTAATATTAAATTATGCGAAGGAAAAACACACACATCACTCGGTTTCTCTGGCGAACTTGAACCTCTTTTTTCCCCACATATATCCATTTATTTATAACCGGTCATACACACATGACGCAGTATGAGGGCACACCCATTACAAACATTAACATTTAGTTAACATTAACAGTAATATCCCTGCTTGGGTCAGCGCCAAATGTTTTTATTCACCTTTATTGTTTCTTACTTGACTTTTTGGCTACATATTGTCTTCTTGTATCTTCTCTCTTCTCTAGTCCTTCCTCTCTGCACCTTTTTTCCTCCTTCTTTTTGTTCTCTCATCTCCATCAGTGTAGTAGGGTGCTGGTGGTTGGATGGCTAAGGTCTGAAGCCTCTGTGTAAGGAGTCTGCATTCCTAATTTCTCCTGCCTCACTCACTGCTTTGTGAGAGTCTTAGCTGGCTGCTCTCGCTGGATCAGCTCTTAAACTCTCTCTGTTCTCTCCAGTTCTCCAGTGGTTGCTCTTTCATAGCTGATGAGTAATTTTTCTCAGTTGAAGTGTCAAAAAAGTCTCAAAAATGTCCATAGGAGAAGAATAAATATACACAAAAGAGATAATTGTTGACATACAGTAAGAGTAAAGGATTGAATGTGGATGGCATAGTTAATAGATCAATAATATAGAAGAATCCTTTGCATTGGAACCTGTGATGCCCTAAAATGCTGTCTAGGTAGGCATTACAGAACCGTAATGGAATGCACAGCCACACTATGTGTTTACAGATTTATTACGCTGATTTGAACATAAATGTTGTACAAAATTGTATAATTTTTTTAATTCTGTCCTCTTGTTTTGTCTCAAACACGCAGCCAATCGCACCTGCTCTCCTCAAGAGTTCACCTGTATAAATAACAGGCCTCCTCAGAGGAAGTGTATCCCCCGGGACTGGGTGTGTGATGGAGATGCTGACTGTTCGGACGCATACGATGAGCACCAGAACTGCACTCGAAGGTCCTGTTCCGCCAACGAGTTTGCCTGCAACAACGGCCTCTGCATCCGCAACTCCTACAGGTTAGAATTGCATTCAAAGGCTGCAAATATATTGTAAGAGAAGCAAAGAATGCAGTCTCCTCATTGGCAAGCCACTTTGATTAAATTTGATTAAAACACATTTTTAAATATTGTTTTATTTTTTTGACGCCATAACTGCATCGCCGTTAAACTACAATTATTATTATCATCATCATGAATAATAATAATAATTATAATAATAATAATCATAATAAATATAGAAAATGCATTGTATTATAATTGGAATTAATTTTATTTATTATTTAAATAGAATTATTATATAATTAAAAAAATATATGAAATTTTTATTTACATAATTTGATATAATAATAATAATAATAATAATAATAATAATAGTAATAATACATATAAAAATGCATAGTATTTAAATTAAAAAAAAATTAGTATTTTTTTTAATATTTTATTTTTATTTATAAATTTTTTTATGAAAGGGGAATTTTTCAATACCAACCATTTGATCCTCTTTTTTATATATATATATATATATATATATATATATATATATATATATATATATATATATATATATATATATGTTTATAATGATTTTACAGTGTTTTTACAAGGCTTACTTGATGAAAACATTGTTTTGGTTCCAATAAAAACAGTTCCAATTGTTTCCAATAATAAACAGCAGTTTCTCTCATAAATCCCTGCTGTGCGTTTCGTGTCTACTAGGTGTGACCGTCGTAATGATTGTGGAGACAGCAGTGATGAACAGGGCTGCACCTATCAGCCATGCCAACAACACCAATTCACCTGTCAGAATGGGCGCTGCATCTCACGGGATTTCGTCTGTGACGGGGACAACGACTGCGGGGATGAATCTGACGAGCTGGATCACCTGTGCAGGACTCCAGCGCCCACCTGCCCACCTGGAAACTTCCGGTGTGACAACGGGAACTGCGTGCCGCTCAGCGAGTTGTGTGACAGGAATGATGACTGCAACGACAACAGTGACGAGAAAGGCTGTGGTAAGCACTGTGTCATGTTATCATCAGATTTCATTTACGGGACTGGCTCTTGTTTCCAGTGGTGGACAGTAACAAAGTTTTTTTTTTTCTTCTTTTTTTTTTTTTCTTTGTTGTACTTTAAAACATTTTGTAGTATCTGTACTTTATTTAGTATTTTTATTTTGGGAAACATTTACTTTTACTTCACCACATTCCAAAGAATTATATTGTACTTTTCACTCCACTACATTGCAAGGATTCAGGAATCCAAGGAATGGACTCCCGTGAAAATAAGTGACCTACATCCATAATAATTTTTTCACCACTAGGTGGTGCTGGTCCGAAACTTCTCAGACTCCTTCAGAGCATTGTGCCGATGACCCATACTAAGTTTCGTAAAGATCCATTCATGCGATCAGGAAATACAGCATTTTACTGCAAAATTCACAATGGTCGATGCCAAAAATAGCCAATATGGGAAAAGTGGATATCATTCAACTTGGCATAATGCCCTGAATCTAACAAGACCACTATGATTTTTTGGACAAACCATTTAGAAGTTATAAGCAAATATAGCCACTTTTCATATTTCATATAGGTGGTGCTGCGCCGAAACGCAGCTTGTATCCTCAGTTCATGATTGTGATGACATGTACCAAATTTGGTCTGAATACGATAAACCATTGAGACAGAGCCTTACGTCTATTTTCGCAAGCTCTACGTAAAATTCGCTTGCAAGTTTTTTGAAAAATCTAATCAGTTTAACAAATCAACTTGAAATCCACAACTTTTTGTCGGCATGGTCTGAAGATGATCTGGTTCAATTTTCGTGAAAATTGGAGCAACGGCCTATGAGGAGTTAGAAAAAGTAGGTTTTCTGGAAAATTATAAATGGTGGGAAAATTTTCATGATGGAAAATGACGTCATATGGTGCAATTGATTCATCTTAAGCCAAGGAATCTGATGAAAAAATTTGACGAAACAAAGAATTTTGTTTCTAGCCCTTACAGTTCAAAAGTTATTAACATAAACATGAGTGCAAATTTGGACAGTTGGTGGCGCTAGAGGGATTGAGATAGAGACTCCAAATTTGCTATGGAGACAATTCAGACTGTCCTCTACCTGTGTGCCAACTTTCATAACTTTTCCACAAGCTGTTCTATGGCCCACCATAGACTTCCAGAGCTGAAAAAGAATAAGAACGCCAACGGATACAATAGGTGCCTACGCACCTTCAGTGCTTGGCCCCTAAATATATTCAAATAGAAAAGAGTACTTTTAAATTGTAATAATATCAATACAGTTTTTACTGTATTTTTGATCAAATAAATACAGCTTTGGTGAGCATAATAGACTTTTTTTATTGTTTCAGGCATCAATGAGTGCACAGACCCGTCCATGCACCACTGCGACCACAACTGCACCGACACGCCCACCAGCTTCATCTGCACCTGTCGTCCCGGTTACCGTCTCATGTCCGACAACAAAACATGCGACGATGTGGACGAGTGCTCCGTCACGCCCAGCGTGTGCAGTCAGGTGTGTGAGAACACCATGGGCTCGTACGTCTGCAAGTGCGCGCCAGGCTTCCTCCGTGAACCCGATGGCCGCAGCTGCCGGCAAAACAGCAACATCACCCCGTACCTGATCTTCAGCAATCGCTACTATCTGCGCAATCTTTCTACGGATGGCGAGGCCTATTCGCTCATTCTGCAAGGCCTCAGCAGCGTGGTTGCTCTGGACTTCGATCGCGTGGACAAACGCTTGTACTGGATTGACGTGAGCCGGAGGGTGTTGGAGCGGATGTTCTTTAACGGGACGGGCCGAGAAGCAGTGGTTAACGGGGTTTTGCATGGAGAAGGCCTGGCGGTCGACTGGGTCGGGAGGAAGCTGTACTGGGTCGACAGCTTTCTCGACTGCATGAAAGTGTCGGAGCTGGATGGGCGGTTTGTGAGGAAGTTAGCAGAACACTGTGTGGATGTTAATAACACGTACTGCTTTGAGAATCCCAGAGCTATTGTGTTGCATCCGAAGTTTGGGTGAGTGTACCAATGTTTTAAGGAATTTTCAGAGCTATGGAAAAATAACTGCGACCATGTGCACATTGCAAAATATTAGTAGTAAAACATAAATACAGGAGTGAGTCGCCTAAATCTGTAGTTGCCAGCTGGTGCATTCTGATAGGATTGTGGGGGAAAAAAATGCTAAACGCAACCAGTGAACTACAACCAACTATAAAACAATGTGTACTCAAGATTAGTGTTGTCAAAAGTACCGACTTAAATTTATGTCTCTGATTGGCCATTGTGTTCACACACTCAACAGATATGTCTGTGATTGGCTAGAATGATCAACGCTTCAAAAACATGTTGTAAATAGACATCTTTGACGCTCTTCACCAAACGCTTACACAGATACACACTGGAGCATTTGAAAGCAGGTGGATATGGATCAGCTGATAGACGCCTGCTTTCAAACGCTCTCATGTGTGTCTGTGTAAGTGTTCTGTGTATTTACAACATGTTTTTGAAGCGTTGATCATTGTAGCCAATCACAGACAAATCCGTTGAGTGTGTGAACACAATGGCCCATCGAAGGTATTTGAGAATCCGTTCAAAAGCTTGCATTTTGGTGCAAATAAATGTATCATTTGGCAAGTATATATATATATATATATATATATATATATATATACATGGGGGGGGGGGGGGGGGTATCTGATTTTACATCAGATACATGTAACTTTACTCACAGCTGATTTGGGTTTGTGATCTCTAACTCAGAATAAAATCTGCTCCGGAGCAGGTTAGCCGTGTAGCATAAGTTACCATAGCAATGAACCCCACTAAAACCAATCCACCTTCATAAGCCAGAAAAACCAAAGTTTGCTCAAACTAATCTTGAACTTACCTGGGAAGCAACTGAAACCGGCTTTGTGCAACAGAACAGGATTAAGCTCTTAAGAGTGTTTTTAACTTGTATGTGACCTTTACATTGTTGGAATCTGTTTTAGCTTCTGTATCAAATGTCATCTTTGTGCAGATACGTGTACTGGACTGATTGGGGAGACAAAGCCTTCATTGGACGTGTTGGAATGGATGGAAATAACAAGTCGGCCATCATCACTACTAAGATTGAGTGGCCCAACGGTCTCACTATTGACTACACTAATGACAAGCTCTACTGGTCTGATGCTCACCTCAACTACATCGAGTAAGACATTCTCATGTTTATATCATGCCCATGAGAGCATATGAGTCCTAATTCCAGGGTCCTTGTAGTAACTTGACGGCACTGCTCTATGGTGACATTAGGGGCTTTCGCACCGGAGGAACCTGCTCATAGTTCCCAGAACTAATGGCGGAAGTACACGCTTTTTGGCATGTTCGCACCACAGGAACTGGGAATGATTTAAGTTCTAGGAACGCCTTCTGGGGGGACTAAATTAGCTCCTACTTCAGAGTAGGGTCTAAACCAGTACTATAGGAACTATCAGTGACGTAAGTGTACGATGATTGGCCGAACAAACACGAAACACCGCCATTTAAAAAAAGAGCTGTCTACACACACAGTTTATAGCCTATATATTTACTCTACAAACATGGAAAACAATGATAGATGGACCTCTCAACCTTACGCTAAGGAGAAAATCCAGCACCACTTTGAGTTGACCAAGCAAAACACGATTATGTATTTCTGCTCAGCTTGTGATATTGGGCATCAACCACATGGCATAATACGCTAATACTTTTTCATATGCTGTTTACTGTCTTTTTATAAAAATTCTAGCAAATAACGTATTAGACAGGACTGTTAAACAGATCATAAACTAATGAAGACAGAAAATTGGAACACTGTGTGCTCAGGCTCTGGTGTTCTCTTCGCCTTCAAAATAAAAGTCACAACAAAAATTGCAGCTTACGTCACAAAAATAATTTTTCAAAGTTGTAAACAAAACAAAGAAAATTCAAGTATGTTTTAGTAGAAAACACAATTTCAGTGTTTCTACTTTAACAGTTCACATTTAATTCATAGAATTTCTGAGTGAAAATTGTTTCTACGACTTTTTTTTCAGTGCATTGGTAGTTGTAGCTGGAATAATTTCTTTGACAAGTTTAGAAAGCAAATACTTCATTAAAAATGTATGTGCAGGTCAGAGAACATGATTAATTATGCAGGTTTTTTTTTTTTTTTTTGCATTATTTTTAGCACAAAATTATCATGTTAAACGGAGATCCCTGTTTTTAAAATGTTTCTGTCTCCTCAGATTCTCTGATCTGGATGGGCATCACAGGCACACTGTGTACGACGGTGTCCTGCCGCATCCTTTTGCCATCACGGTGTTCGAGGAAACCGTGTACTGGACAGACTGGAACACGCGCACGGTGGAGAAGGGCAACAAATACAATGGCTCCGGACGGGAAGCACTCGTCAACACCACCCACAGACCGTTCGACATTCACGTGTGCCATCCCTACCGCCAGCCCATAGGTGAGCCCGGGACAGCGTAACCCGAGCGGGATGCAGTCGCAGGCGTCCCTCTTCTATTACGGTCATTATCTCACGTCAGATCGCTATCACTTCCTTTAAACGTCCGCAGAGGCACTTAAGGGTCTTTGCCAATATTTACACAGTCCGACACAATGCCGCCAGTCTCTGCTCGCCTGTCTTTTCTCTGGGACAGGAAAGACTAAACTCTTTATCATTGCTTTAATGGCCAGGACAGGTAGTTTAAACTCTTTATCTGTGGGCTTCTTTAGAAAGAGGAGCTACAGCTACATGATGTGGAGCCACTTCCTGGTTCTTTGTAAGAGGATACAGTCTAACTCAGTGGTTTTCCACTGACTCTCCGGATTTTACTTTAAGTGTGACGACGCAATTCAATACTACATTTGTTTATCATACAAAAGTAAATAAAGATGTCCTGAAATGTTTTTAAAGTGTGAACTTTAAATATTTGAAAATAAAATAATATTAATTTACAATATTCTTAAAATTATTCCTGTGATTATATGTTTGGTTGAATAATAGAGCTTGAATAATAGAGAATAATAGTAAGAATATCGTAAATTAATATTTTTTAATTGCAACATTGAATGCATTTCAAACATTGAATATTTAGTTAAAAATCAAACACTGAAATGTTTGTTTGAAATTAAAATAAATATTAAATAAATAAATATTAATATAAATATTACTGTCTATTATTCATACATACATTGTATATTATTCATACATACATTATTCTATATTATTCACACAAAAGTAATTAAAAATGTCATTAAAATCCAACATTGTGATTTAATCAATGTGAGAAATTAAAATAAATATTAATATATAATATTATTGCAATTATTCTTATGCTTATGTTTAGTCAAGTATTATTTTTTATTCACACAAAAGTAAATAAAAATGTCATTAAAATCCAACATTGTAATTTATTCAATGTTTGAAATTAAAATAAATATTAATTTATAATATTCTTATATTTATTCTTATGATTATGTTTAGTCAATTATTATTTGCATTTATTTTAACATTTATTTATTTTTTATTTAGTTATGTTTTTTTATTCTAAAGACGTTTATTTTACTTTTGTACAAATAATAGGCATAATCGTAATAGAAAAATATAATTGTAATATTTTTAATATTTTACTATTATTTCAATTGTAAACGATGAATACATTTCAAACATTAAATAAATGTCAGTGTTTGATTTTAAGGACATTTTTACTTTTTTATGTATGGAATACATAATTGTTGGAATATTATAAACATATATTTATTTTATTTGCAAACATTGAATGCATTTCAAACATTGAATATATCCTTAAAAATCAAACACTGAAATGTATTCAGAGTTTAAAAATCAACTAAACATTATATATTTAGTTAATTGCTATTTGTATTTATTTTATCATTTGTTTATTTATTTTTCTTATGTTTTTTTTTATTTTTTATTCTAAGAACCTTTTTTAGTTTGTCTGAATAAAATCAAATAATCATTAGAAAAATTTATTTTTATATTAATTTCAAACATTGAGTAATAATTGTCTATGATTCAGGACAAACCTGCGACCCATTTTTGTTCTTGATCCATTAGCATAGAGCCACAGATATAACTCTCACTATATCTTTCCCCTGTAGTGACGAATCCTTGTGCAGTCAATAACGGAGGCTGTTCTCACCTGTGTCTTCTGCGAGCGGGGGGTCAAGGTTATACCTGCGAGTGCCCAGACCATTTCCTTACTGTGCAGATAGGGGGCGTGGCACGCTGTCTGCCCATGTGTTCCAGCACGCAGTACAGATGTGCAAACAACGAACGGTTAGTTCATCCTTGCCACTTTGTACATCTGCTTTCATTTCAGGCTCTGTTCTAAAACTTAATGAGCTGACTTGATGTATACTGCCTACATAGACAGCTTCCTTTTAAGGGAGCATCCAAAGTAAAATGGAATCTTTTGTTTTGTCTCTCTCTAAAGCTGTATCCCTATTTGGTGGAAGTGTGATGGTCAACGGGACTGTAGAGACGGCTCTGATGAACCCTCCACATGTCCCGTTCGGCACTGCAGACTGGGCCAGTTCCAGTGTAATGACGGAAACTGCACCAGCCCACACTTCCTGTGTAACTCTAATCAGGACTGTCCTGATGGCTCGGATGAGGACACAGTGCTGTGTGGTATGGAACAAACCAATATCATGTCAATAGCCCCTTTTACACATTTAGTCTTTACTGGTAAATTACCGCTAAGAGATCATGTGTGAATAGGACCTTTTCAAAAATACCAGTTCTGGCAGTTTACTGGTATGAGAAGTTGTAACATTACCAGTAAATAACCTGTGTGTGAACAAACAATGAAGATTGCAATTCTGACATTTTCTCGCAATTCTGACTTTTTCCTCGCAATTGTGAGTATATATCTCACAATTCTGACATTTTCTCGCAATTCTGACTTTTTCCTCGCAATTGTGAGTATATATCTCGCAATTCTGACATTTTCTCACAATTCTGACTTTTTCTCGCAATTGTGAGTATATATCTCACAATTCTGACATTTTCTCGCAATTCTGACTTTTTTCTCGCAATTGAGTATATATCTCACAATTCTGACATTTTCTCGCAATTGAGTATATATCTCACAATTCTGACATTTTCTCGCAATTCTGACTTTTTTCTCGCAATTGTGAGTATATGTCTCACAATTCTGATATTTTCTCGCAATTGCGAGTATATGTCTCACAATTCTGATATTTTCTTACAATTCTGACTTTTTTTCTCGCAATTGTGAGCATATATCTCACAATTCTGAAATTTTCTCGCAATTCTGACTTTTTCTTGCAATTGTGAATATATATCTTGCAATTCTGACTTTTTTTCTCGCAAATGAGTATATATCTCACAATTCTGATATTTTCTTACAATTCTGACTTTTTTTCTCGCAATTGTGAGTATATATCTCACAATTTTGACATTTTCTCACAATTGCGAGTATATATCTCACAATTCTGACTTTTTCTTGCAATTGTGAGTATATCTCACAACTCTGATATTTTCTCGCAATTCTGACTTTTTTACTCGCAATTGTGAGCATATATCTCACAATTCTGACATTTTCTCGCAATTCTGACTTTTTTACTCGCAATTGTGAGTAAATCTCGCAATTCTGACTTTTTTCTCACAATTGCGAGTATATATCTCACAATTCTGACATTTTCTCGCAATTGAGTATATATCTCGTAATTCTGACATTTTCTCACAATTCTGACTTTTTCTTGCAATTGTGAGTATATCTCACAACTCTGATATTTTATCGCAATTCTGACTTCTCACAATTGTGAGTATATATCACGCAATTCTGACTTTTTCTCGCAATTCTGACTTTTCTCGCAATTGAGTATACATCTCACAATTCTGACATTTTCTCGCAATTCTGACATTTTTTTCTCGCAAATGAGTATATATCTCGCAATTCTGACTTTTTTCTCGCAATTGTGAGTATATATCTCATAATTCTGATATTTTCTCGCAATTCTGTCTTTTTTTCTCCCAATTGTGAGCATATATCTCGCAATTCTGACTTTTCTCGCAATTCTGACTTTTTTCTCACAATTGCGAGTATATATCTCACAATTCTGACATTTTCTCGCAATTGTGAGTATATATCTCGCAATTCTGACATTTTCTCACAATTGTGAGTATATATCTCGCATTTCTCATTTATAAAGTCCAACTCTGAGGGGAAAAAAGACGGACTTTTTCTTCAGAATTGTGAGTTTATATCACGCAATTCTGAGAAAAAAAGTCAGAGTTGCAAGATGTAAACTTACAATTGCGAGAAAAAAGTCAGAATTGTGAGATATAAATTAGCAATTTTTTTTTTTTTTTTTGTATTCAGTGGCTGAAACAAGCTTCCATACCTTACACCTGTCACTCAAATGTCAAAAAAATGTCAAATTGAATAGATAGTAAAACTACTAAAGCACTTCTCCTCATGGGAGCGAATGAAGACAGCGGCACAGTATTTGAAGATTATTTCTGATGACTGACATCACTGAATTTACCAGTATTTTGGTGCTAATATGTGAATGGTCTCTCAACAGTAAAAAGCCAGAACGCCCTTGCTTGTGTGAACAGCATATCTTTGTGTTTACCGGTAAAGTCATTCTGGTATTTTATGGTAATTTACCTGGATTACTGTGAAAGGGCCTAATGTTTACACTGCTGCCAATGATGCGGCCTAGTGGCTAAAAATCAAGGCAGGAATCTGAAAGGTTGTAGGTTTGAACCCCATGATAAAATGTACACTGCATACAAAACAACATTGTTTTTAATTGGCTGTTGCCATGTTGTGTTCAGAAATGCATCTTCCTCTGTTTCTGTACCGTCAGCCACGCATCAGTGCGAGTCGCATCAGTGGCAGTGTGCCAATAAACGCTGCATCTCTGAGGCCTGGCAGTGTGACGGGGAGAACGACTGTGGCGACGGCTCCGATGAGGATCCCGCACACTGCTCCAGCAGGACCTGCAGACCCGGACAGTTCAAGTGCAGGAACGGCCGCTGCATCCCGCAGAGCTGGAAATGTGACGTGGATGATGACTGTGGAGACAACTCCGACGAGCCCATTGATGAATGCAGTGAGTTGCTACAGCATTACTATTATTTTATTAAATTGGTTGAAATTAGTAAAGGAATAAAAAGGAGAAATTGTGCTGCAGTATTTTTCATTATTCTTAATCATCTGTATGATGTTGTTTGCAGTGGGTCCAAGCTACAGATGTGACAATCACACAGAGTTTGACTGCAGGACAAACTACCGCTGCGTTCCTCTGTGGGCCGTGTGCAATGGACACAACGACTGCAGGGACAACAGCGATGAACAGAACTGCGGTGAGACGTCAGACAAACCACAAATAAAAACTTGACTCAGCATAACTGTTTTTATTCATATTTCATAAACAGAAGTGCTTATAACTGATGAACAATATTGCAAAAGTAGCAAGATTGAAATTCAAAAATTCAGAATTACTATGAAAAATGTATTAAACAAAAAATTGATTACTTAACTGAAAACACAACTCTTAACTGTAACCGTTTTTTCTTACTTAACTGTAACCATATTTATTCACGAACAGCAGAGCTTAAAAACTAAAAAAAGTAATATTTTTAATATGTATTAATAAAATAGTAAATGGAGTAAAATTAAATAATTTATCAAACAAAATTGTATTAGATGACTGAAAACGACTCAGTGTAACCTTTTTCATTCACAAACAGCAGTGCTTACAACAGAAAAATTTATATATTTATTAAATAAAAAAATAATAAACCAAAATTAGTAATATTCAAATTCAAAATCTTTTTTTCTGTTTCCTAATCTAGCTTTTTTGGCTTATCCGGTTTAAATTCTTTTAGTTTTTTGCAGTCTAAATAGCAAAAAAGATATTAAATCTTTTTTTCTTTTTTCTTTTTACAAATTGAGAGTTTTTTCAATTGTCTTTTTAAAACATTAAATACTGTATATGCAGTGCTCACTTTTCACAGTCGAATCAACCGATGGATAGAATCAAGTTCCGTCCTACGTTTTTTCAATAATCTGCTTCACTCAGAAAAACGTCACAATATAACAGTAAAGTCGGCTGCAATTTCTTTTTTAACAGATTTTTCTGACATTAACAGAACAAAACAAAAACACTAAAATTAAGACCAAGTACATTATATGTAACATATAATGTAAAATGACTTTGTATTGTCCCCATTATCAGTGATGTTATATAATGCTGTGGTGTGTGTTTGTCATGATGGATTGAATCGTCCTCTCACACTCCTGTGGTACATTAGTGAGTGTTAGTTCAGTCTCTCTGTGATGGACGGGCCCTCAGTGACCCCTCCTCCTGTCTGGGGCCACACCACTGATTTATGTGTGTGTTAGGTATGTCTGTGTCAGGCACCAGTGTGTGTGTGTGTGTGTGCAGTTGTGATTATGTTTGTATTGTTTCATTAAGGATCAAGAGATTTTACTCTGATTTTAGTGCACTGTAATTTGGTTTATGTTCTCTTACTATATGTAATTTATTACTACATGTAATTTTACAATAATGTTCAAATTACAGTTTTAAAATTAGTTTTCGGAAGTGAAAAAGAACAGTTCATCTTATAATTTACAGTTAAAAAAATATAAATTGAATTCCCCGTGTGACTCCTTACATTTTCATTGAAATAACTATGTTTCTTCTTAGTTTGTTCTTATTAGTTTTGTACATTTAAGGTTTTATGTTAGATTGTATGTTGTTAAATTAATGTGAATGGCTCAGTGAACCTATATATATAGAAGAATATAAATATTATATACCTCAGTAGGTTGGTATTTTAACATTACATCAGTTAATGAAATATATATATTTTTTACTATAAATTTAATTTAAATCCATAAAACCTCAAATGTTATTACCATATTTTTTACAGCAAAATTCAGGCACCCCATCTGCAGTTTTTTTTTTTTTTTTCACATAATGACAAACACACACACACACACGTATCCCTGGTTCTCCTGGGTCTTATCAGCTCCTCCTCTCTCCATTAGTGCCATCCTGCACAGAGAGGAGAGAGAGGAGAGATCGCCCTAATCTGACTGTAAGAATGTGCCACTGGGGTCAGATGTTCGTACAACTCCTCTTCCTTCCTTTCCTCTGTTGACCATGTGAAGATTTTCTGCCCCATTTCCTCCTCTTCCTCAGAGCTTTGTGCTGAAGCTTTATTAAAGCACATGTTGTTAGGTGTTAAATAAGGTCTAATGTACTGGTACTTTCTGCGTCTCTCCACTTGCGCTCTGTTTAACTTCAGCTTGTGTGTTAGTGTTTGTGTAAGCCTATGTTGTCTGTTGTGTTTGCAGAGGAGTTGACCTGTGAGCCGGCGGGTGATTTCCGCTGTGATAACCACCAGTGCATCCCCCTGCGCTGGCGCTGCGACGGAGACAACGACTGCGGCGACGGATCGGATGAACACAACTGCAGTGAGTAGCAGCACGCTGACCTCTCGGGATCGGTCAGCTCAATATAAAACATGAGTAACAAGAGGGATAGTTCGCCCAAAATCATTGTTTACTCACCCTTGTGTGGTTCACTGAAATACAAAAGTTGATTTTATTTTATAATTTTTAAGAATATCCTGGACATCCTTTTCTATTTAATGAAGTGAATGAAGCTGTCAAGTTTAAAAAGTGTTAAACTTTTGATGGGAACAAATTGGAAAGACAGAGAGTGTGGAGGAGATGGCGTGATGGCAGACAAGGTGCTGTGAGGTGTGAAAGGTTGACAAATGGTCTGCGCTAAACCTTTTGAGCTGCATGTTGAAATAAGCGCTGATTTTTTTCAGCACTTTCTCCTCCCTGCAGAAGAGCTATGGGGGTGTTGAACACGGGTCATTCCCCTGATAAATTCAGCTATGAACTCCCCTCTGAAAAACGGTCCTCTGGCTGAAGAGCAAGCCGTAGCTCGTCGGATCAAATCCTGCGACAGCCTAATTGTCCTCCTCATCTGTGTCAGAGGTTTTTTTGTGCTTTACTTAAACTGTTCAGGACTTTTTTTGCTGCACTTTGAGCTTACAAGCACTTTGTCAAACATCACTATTTACAAGACGCACTGTATTATTGCATTGTGCCTGAACTATTTTTTTAGTTGATGGTTTATGTAAACAAGTGGCAGATCTTGGGACATTGCCCCAATTCCTAAAATAACAACATGTTCTAAAAGCGCTTTGCTAATGCTATGTAAGCGTTATTTCTGAATCAGGGGTCCAAACTTACTTTACCACTGGTTGCACTAGTGTCACCCTATTCTTTTTTTCTTTTTCTTTTTTTTAAATTTATTTTTGCTACAACATGGGATTAATCAATGCATGCTGATGAATAGTTGTTTTATTCTGCATACCCTAGTTTTGTGCTGATGTAAAATGTTTTATTCTTCTATCAAATGAAAACCAGGAAAAATTATCAAAAACTATGAAAAAACTTTTCTTTTTTTTTTTTCTTTTTTTTTGATTAAAATCAAATCAACCTGTCCGCACACTTTATTTTTTAAAGTAATCAGCTATTGACCTCTTGTGCGCCATGCATGTTTACGTGACTGATAGGCTTGCTGCGATAGTCGGTGTTACCGTGTTCAGCCGCAACACCGGTTACTTCACTGGTGCCCACCACAGCACTGCATTCCCCCCCTCTCCCTTTGGAATTAGCACCAGTTCGGGGGTGGCATTTGCTTAAATGCTGGGTTCATTATTATTAGTATGCAATGTACAAACTCGCTTAAATAGGCGCTTTTACATTTCGATTTGAAACCAACTCTTCTGCCATCGTCTTGTCAGTCAGCTCCTCACTCTCGTGATGAATGAAACCCGACTCCTGCTGCTGATCTCTGCTGCAACTCTCGTTCGGCTCACGCTGCATTGAGCAGACACATACACGTTCAGTTTTTAATAGAAGTGTCTGTTCTCTAACTGAACTAAATTTCTATACTATACTATACGAAATAGCAATTTAAAACGGGGTGCAAAAGAGGGTATAGCGTAAATTACTCTTGTAAATATTAATATATACATTTCTATAGCTCTGATTGATTTTAAAGTACGCTGGTGCGTACTAAAATGGGTCATATGATGACACACACACAGGTCACAGGTCAGTGCAGGTCTAGAGACGCCTTTTTTAAAAGTTTCATTTATTTTAACTTCATGCAAAAGTCGCTGCAAAATTATGGATGCGAGACGCCAGCACAATGGTCAAAGTCCGTCTTGCGCGTTTACATTGAAAAACAATAGCACAAAAAAGTAGCGCAATGGAATGGAAAAATGTGTTCTGCGTGAACGGCCCCATTCTGCATAATTAAAGTTAATTTCATTACTAAAATAGTAGGCTTCCATTGCATTTATTTTCCAAATTGTCACTGGACAATAGTGAAAGTAATAGCAAACCTTAAATGGGACGAGTTCTATGATCAGATTAAACAAACAAACAAAAAACAACAAAAAAAGAGCTCTTTGGCAGCAAAACCAAGCTTCTGCAATGGCCATCCCAGTCCCCAGACCTGAACCCTATAGAAAATGAGTGGGGTGGTGAACTGAAGAGAAGAAGCACCAACATGGAGGTGGGACTCTTTAGGATCTGAAGAGATTCTGTATGGAGGAATGGTCTCATTATAGGAGAAGACTAAAAATTAAAAGTATATCTGCCAGCCCGTCGTTCTCTAGCTGCCTAGAACTGGGCCTGGTCACATATGCATATGCACAATATACAGTATATTCTCTGAACATTCTGAAAAAAGTATTAGCATTTTAATGCAGAGAATTTCTGCGTTGCTTGTTCAACAATAATTTCACCACAGTTCAGAGATTTTCAGGCATTCTCCTTTGCTTCATGCTTAAGAACGCCCCTTACTTGTGTTAAAATCACTGTGGCCAACAGCCACTTGGGCTTTATTGCTTCATTGGCCTGCCTGCCTTTTATGTATGTTCATGTGTGTCTGATTGACACGCTTCTTATGCGTCCGCAGCCCCTCGTCCGTGCACGGAGAGCGAGTACCGCTGTGACAACCTGCACTGCATTCCTGACCGCTGGGTTTGTGACCATGACAACGACTGCGAGGACAATTCTGACGAGAGAGACTGTGGTGAGTGAAAGAAAAGAAGAGACGGCAGAAAGGAAAAGCTATCAAAAGACAGATGGAGAGAGAAAGAGGACTGTGGCACTAGCCACCATGTTCAACATCATAATACTGTCTCTTTATTACAGATTGATCCTCAGTGGGTGATATCTCAATGCATTTGTGTGCCTGGATACCTTGTGAATGACTTACAGGAACTGTGCATAATTCATTCTCCATGGACTGTTAAAAGAGATTGCCTTCATTCTTTGTGGATGAATGTGTTTCAGAGCTGCGGACCTGTCACCCCGGTTACTTCCAGTGCAATAGCGGCCACTGCATCTCTGAGCGCTTCAAATGTGACGGCAACGCTGACTGTATCGACTTCACCGATGAAAGTTCCTGTCGTGAGTGTACCATGTTTTTAAATCTACTTAAAGTCTAGACGTCCAACTGAGAATGTCACTAGAAGACAGCTGTGGATTATATTGTAGCACCCTCTAGAGTCCAGAAGGGAAACTAGGGAATATCTTGGCCTTGAAAACACATGGAAATTTTACATTTTGATTAAAGATTATGGAGACAAACTTACACAGATTAATCATTCACAATAAGATCAGGAACCTGTTGAGCAGCATTAACTGTAGCTTAAACAGTAAGCCATGGCACTAGTAATGCCAAAGTCCTGGGTTATTGAGTCCAACTGAAGTCAAGTCACCTTTATTTATGTAGCACTAAATATAATACAGATTGTTTCAAAGCAGCTTCACAGTAATAAACAGGAAAATGATGATCTAAAAGCTCTAAAAAGTCAATAGTGTCGTTATCAGCTCAAGTAAGTTCAGTGTTGGTTTAGTTCAGTTCAATAACTGTGAAGTTAATCAATTATGAAATGAGTTTAATTCAGATCTAAGCAGCACTGTAGAAGATAATAGTGCTGTTATTCAGCACGAGTCAAGTTTTGTTCTCATCTGATATTGTCAGTGCAATATCAAAAGTGTCCTTTTTTTAAACCCCAACAAGCAAGGAACCCAAATCGATAAATGAATGTTTTCATATGCCAAGTTCTAAATGTATTATGAAAGTTTATGTTGACTTTGAGTTGTGTGTTCATATTTCAGCCACACGTTACCCGAACAGCACCTACTGTCCACCCTTCCTGTTTGAGTGTAAGAACCACGTGTGTGTGCAGCAGCACTGGATATGTGACGGAGATAATGACTGCGGGGATAATTCAGATGAGGAACTGCATCTCTGCTGTGAGAAACACATCTAGCTATCTATCCATCTATCTATATAGCTAGCTAGCTGTCTATCACATCTAGCTGTCTGTCTGTCCATCCATCCAATCGATCACATTCATCCATCCATCCATCCATCCAATCACATCCATCTGTCCATCCATCCAATCGATCACATTCATCCATCCATCCATCCATCCATCCATCCATCCATCCATCCATCCATCCAATTATCCATCACTTCCATCTGATCACATCCATCCATCCATCCATACATCCAATCGCATCCATCCCATCCATCCCATCCATCCATCCATCCATCCATCCATCCATCCATCCATCCATCCATCCATCCATCCATCCATCCTATCACATACATCCATCTAGTCACATCCATCCATCCATCCATCCATCCATCCATACATATATCCAATCGCATCCATCCCATCCATCCATCCATCCATCCATCCATCCATCCATCCAATCAATCACATCCATCCCATCCATCCAATCGATCCTATTCATCCATCCATCCATCCTATCACATCCATCCATCTAGTCACATCCATCCATCCATCCATCCATCCAATTATCCATCACTTCCATCTGATCACATTCATCCATCCATCCATCCATCCATCCAATCGATCACATCCATCCATCCATCTCATCACATCCATCCAATCACATCCATCCCATCACATCCATCCAATCACATCCATCTGTCCATCCATCCATCCATCCTGTCACATCCATCCATCAAATCGATCCCATCCATCCATCCATCCATCCATCCGATCCGATCACATTCATCCATCCATCCAATCAATCAATCAATCACATCCATCTGTCCATCTATCCATCCAATCAATCAATCAATCAATCAATCAATCAATCAATCACATCCATCTGTCCATCAATCCATCCGATCACATCCATCCAGTGCATAAAATCTTTACTACTAGCATATTTATAGTATTATTTGTTTAGTATATTAGCTATACAACCCAATAAACTGCAACTTTTGGCATTTTAGATGTAGAACAAATTATTAACATGCAAAAACTTGACGTGTCTTGTCTCCTCAGTGGACATCTCATGTGATCCTCCGTTCCGTTTCCGTTGTGATAACAATCGCTGCATCTACAGTCACGAGCTCTGCAACTCTATAGATGACTGCGGTGATGGAACCGACGAGAGAGCGGAGCATTGTGAGTGACGGTCAATTAATAGATTTTCACATCAAATAGACTAGCCTTTATTATGCTAACTATATGTAATATGTACCTGTTTATACCGTTTTAATTCCCCAAATTCTAATGAAACTGTTAAAACACCCTGCTTTGTGTGAATGATTCCTCAGGCGTGACTCCCACACATGGACCCTGCTCTGCAGACGAGTATAAATGTGGAAATGGTCAGTGCATTCCTCTGCAGTACGCTTGTGACGACTATGACGACTGTGAAGACCAGACCGATGAACTCGGATGCTGTGAGTTTTTATGTTGTTTATTTTCTTTCTTGCATGAAAAAAGTGAAAGACAATTTATGCTAACAAGCTCCAAAAAATGACCAAAAAAGAAGACTGTATCCTGTTTTCCTGCGTGTTTTTTGTAACATTTCTTCATCTCTCTTTGTCAGACTACGGCCATGGGCGCTCATGCAGTGAGAATCTGTGTGAGCATAACTGCACAGATTTGTCGACCGGAGGCTTCATTTGCTCTTGTAGACCTGGATATAAACCTAACCCGGAGGACAAGAACACCTGCGATGGTTTGTGATGTCATCTTAATACTTTCTTTATTAGAAGACCTCAATATTTACAATAAAACAGGCTTATATAGAGGCATTCCGGAAGCCAGCCAGAACAACGGGAATTCCTGCAGGGGTTTCAGTGACTGATCTGACCGTTTCAAATCTCAAATCACAATTCATTTTTTGTTTTTCTGTCCTTTGCCTGGAATCTCTTCTGTCTGTATGGGAGCAACATAAGAAGTACATGCCGTTCATGCTAGTGTTATGGAAGAATGAGTTGATTTTGATAGTTTTAATGCATTATGAATGTGAAATTAACTTCTGAAAGTTGGTTAGGAGAACTGTGTGAAGGGTTTTGAAAAAATAGCCAAAGTACTGAGAAATGTGTCCTAGCAATTCTTAAAAAATAAATAAATAAATAAATATTTTACTTCCTTCATGTGTAATGTGAAGTGTTTTCTCCTCATCTGCAGATGTGAACGAGTGTGAGATTTATGGGATGTGCCCGCAGCTGTGCAGGAACACTAAGGGCACTTATGAGTGTTTCTGCGCTGAAGGCTTTCGATCAGTGGGAGAGCAGCCAGGAGTCGAATGCGCGGCTGAGGGTGAGGCCTGCAGGTTTATTTTTTCTCTTTGGGATTATTTATCCACTTTTTTTTTTTTTTTACCTCCTATGGCCTCCTATAACATTCTTCTGTCAGAGGCAGTTTCAAAAGGTAGATAGTTGGGGTGTGACATGAGATCGTGATTACTTGATTAATCGTCAAAATAATTGACAGATAAGTGACACCTTTAGATTACTAAAAACTTTTCAAAATGCATTTAGGGACTTCCAGATAAAAGACTTTTCCAGTCATATTTCATCAATGAAGATTTCTTAAAAATAGTGTTAAAATATCTTTTTGTTTTGTGAACCCAATATTGTGTATTGTCTCGTCTCGTGAGTTTATCATCACACCCCTAGTAGATAGCATACTTTTTCTGCCTTAAAGGATTAGTTCACTTCAGAATTAAAATTTCCTGATAATTTACTCATCCCCATGTCATCCAAGATGTTCATGTCTTTCTTTCTTCAGTCAAAAAGAAATTAAGGTTTTTGAGGAAAACATTCCAGGATTTTTCTCCATATAATGGACTTCAACAGTTACCAACGGGTTGAAGGTCCAAATGTCAGTTTCATTGCAGCTTTAAAGAGCTCTACATGATCCCAGAGGAGGAATAAGGGTCTTATCTAGCGGAAAGATCGGCCATTTTCTAAAAAAAATAAACATTTATATACTTTTTAACCACAAATGCTCATCTTGCACTGCTCTGCGATGCACCATGCATTACATAGTCACGTTGGAAAGGTCACGTGTGACGTAGGCAGAAGTACCATCTCATTTTCTCCTCCGACTTCAAAATCGTCCAACATTGTTGTTTTACTTTTTTCGTAAAGAGCGTTTGACTTAGTCTTTGCACGCTCGCTTTGTAGACACTGCAATCTGTACTTCCACCTACACATGTGACGTGTGACCTTTCCAACGTGATTACGTAATGTGTGACGCATCGCAAAGTATATACATTTTTGGTTTTGTTTTTGTAAAATGACAGATGGTTGCTTTAGATAAGACTCTTATTCCTCGTCTGTGATCGTGTAGAGCCCTTTGAAGCTGCATTTTTCAGAATGAATGAAAATTGACTCTCTTATCCAATATTTGTTTGTTTTACACATATTTTTATGTTTTAAAACTGATGCACATTTGTGAATTGCTGCTTATGTAGAGCGTTTCAAATTGGTCACTATTTCAGGTAGGCTGCTGCCTTAAGGTGCAGTCATATTAGCAAAATTTTGGCTGCATTTCGTGGGCAAATTGGTCTTGTTGTCAATCCACCTTATTCTTAATGCAAGAGCGGCCAAGTTGAATTTGTCTGGCTTCCAGTGTCATTCACATTCAGTTATTTTAGTTGTACAAAGACATTACATTATACTGCTTGAGTCTGGTATTTGCTATCATACTATTTTAATTAATTATCATAATCATAAAAAAATGGTTTATAGCACAAATAGCTGCATAAATAGGCAGTAATACAAGTCATCATACAGTACGCTGTGATGTCATAATTTAACGTGTCCTGTTTCTTTCTTTTTCTGTTTCTTTTTTCTCAGGAAATCCTCCCGTGTTGTTATTGCCTGATAATGTGCGCATCCGTCGCTTTAATCTCTCATCTGCACAGTACTCTGATTATGTGGATAATGCAGAGCACATTCAGGCACTGGACTACCTGTGGGACCCAGAAGGCCTCGGTCTCAGTAAGGCACTATTCACAGGATATCCCACCGAATATCACATATATGTTTTGGTGCAGATGCAATACAAGGAAGCACAATTTACAGCACAATAAAGCAGAAGTACAATTATTTCTCTATAGAAGAATACACTTTTTGTTTTTTGATTTTCAAATTCTATTTTGCTTCTACTTAAAGATTGTAATATTGTGATTTATCTTGGTGGTAGTTTGTGAAATCTTTATTGAAGAATGTTTTGAAATCCCTACCATACTATCCAAAGTCCCTGAAAACGTGATCACTGTTACACTTCTTGTTTCTATAATCAGGTTTCTGAATGCAAACTGAAGCATAATTCTGAATTCCTGAAAATGATTTTCAGGTATAGTGTACTGGACAGTGTTGGGACGAGGCTCTGAGTTCGGCTCGATCAAGAGGGCGTATATGACCACGTTTGATGACCATGGGAATAATCCTGTAAAGGAGGTGGACCTGAACCTCAGATACATCTCCAGCCCTGATGGCATCGCTGTGGACTGGATTGGAGGGTTTGTGCACTGCTTTTCTAAACTTTACTTTACTTGAGGTCTGATGCAGACAGTTCCAGAGAAATAAATATCTTCTATCTGCTATGTGTTTTGTCTTTTCCGTTATATATAGCCATATTTACTGGACGGATGCTGGGACTAATAGAATCGAAGTGGCTAAACTGGATGGACGTTACAGGAAGTGGTTAATTCACACCGATCTTGATCAGCCAGCTGCTATTGTGGTCAACCCTGGTCTAGGGTAAGAACATGAATAAATAACTGCTCATTTGGGATTAAAAAATTCAGTAGGCAGTCTTGAGGGATGCATGGTCATGAAAATCCTGCACCACAAAAAAAAAAAAAAAAAAATGATTTCCTTTTTCCAGTACAAATATCCTACCATTCTTAAATCAAGACACATTTACTTGAGATGCAAAATGGCATAAGATGAAAAGTCTTGTTTCTGAAAAACAATTGTGCTTAATGTTAAGTTTATGCTTAAAACAAGAACAAATATCTGCCAATGGGGTAAGAAAAACAAAAAATGAATTCAAAGACAATAATACAATTTATGTATGTTTTAATATATGTATCTAACAACTTATGTTGTGTGTGCATCTCAAGTAAATGTATCTTGATTTAAGAATTTTTAGATACTAATAATGGAAAACAAGACAAAAATATGGAGGAAAAACTATATTTTGCAGTGTAAAAATATCTGGCCATTTTAACGTGGTGATTTTCAGGTCTGGAGAAGCCATAAATGTTAAATAAACAAAAATATTTTTCTAGTTATTTTGGCTGTTGCGCTGATATAGAGATATATGAGTGAATTGTTCTTTTTGAGCTGATTTTTCTATGAATAGTCAAATCAGTTCTCAATTAGATGAGTGTTTCGTTAGTGATCTGGTCTGAAACAGTTGGAGAAAAAATAGAAAATTTATTGATCATACACTCTAAAGAATAAAGGTTCTTTACTGGCATCGATGGTTCTATGAAGAACCTATAAAGGCCAATTCATACTGCACCGACAAACGCCGACCAAGGCGGACAGTCTCTAGATTTACAGTGCCTCACTGCTCAGACGAGTGCCGATTCAGCATGTTTAATCTCTGAAAACAAGCTCCAACAGACACCAACAGGGGTAACACACTGATCCGACAAAATCTGACAAAGTGTCTGTCGCCATCTGTCTCCATCAGTCGGTTTAGTGTGAATTGGCCTTAAAGGTATATTACACTTAAAAATGAAAATTCTGTTATCATTTACTCACCCTCATGTTGTTCCAAACCTGTATGAGTTCCTTTCTTCTGTTGAACACAAAATAAGATATTTTAAAGAATGTTGGTAATCAAACAGTTGACTGTTGCCACTGAAAAATACTATGGAAGTTAATGGCTACTGTCTGGTTACCAACATTCTTTAAAATATCTTCTTTTCTGTTCTTCAGGACAAAGAAACTCGTATTTTCTTTTAAAGAATTCTCTGTTTAAGAACTACAACAAATGGCTGGTAGGGACTACAACAAGCTTCTTCCTGGGTTGGTGACAATACTAACCCTAAACTTTACATAAACCCGGCCCCCGAGAACACACTATAAAGGGGTGAGGCCATGTTGGGCTGCTTTAGAGAAGAGGAAGAGTTGTTGTAGTAGAGTGTTGTTGTCATGCCGTCATTTTACCAAACTGCTTCACAAACGAGGGTCAATTCAACGCTGGATTTGCACAAAAGATGAACATGACGGCACATGCTAGTGGATGAGTTGAATCAACTCCACAGCAACTACATAAATTTATCCACTAACCATTCAGAAACGTCCAGTTTCATTCTAAAAGTTGTAACTTCTTCCTGAGTCTCTCCATCAGTGTCGACTCCGGTTTGAACAATGTAAGGCTGAACACCGTTACTGACAATCCTCATTTTGGCTGCGTGAGATTCTCCAGCTTTGTTGTTGTTGAGCTGTTAAAGCTCCGCCCTCTTCTGGAAAGGGGGGCGGGAGCAGCAGCTCATTTGCATTTAAAGGGACAAACACAAAAACGGCGTGTTTTTGCTCACACCCAAATAGGGGCAAATTTGACAAGCTATAATAAATGGTCTGTGGGGGATTTTGAGCTGAAACTTCACAGACACATTCTGGAGACACCAGAGACTTATATTATATCTTGTAAAAGGGGTATTAAAGGTCCCCTTTAACTTCCATGGAACCTTTCCATTCCACAAAAGGTTCTTTATAGTGGAAAAAGGTTATTCAGATTTTAAATGTTCTTCGCACTAAGAAAAAAATGTTTCTTTTAAGAAACGTTCACTGAAAGTTTTTTTGGGGAACTTAAAATGGTTCTTATATGAAAACCCCCTTTTGGAACTTTTATTTTTTTGGAGTGTAAGATGTGGGAACTCATGCTGTGCTCTTGTCATTACTGAGCATCATTTGTGCTTGTATATATTACAGTAAACTGTTCTGGACCGACTGGGGCAGAAAGCCCAAGATTGAGGCGGCGTGGATGGATGGGCAGCACAGAGAGGTGCTGTTAGATGAAGATCTGGGATGGCCTACTGGTTTAGCTTTGGACTACCTGAATGAAAACCGTATCTACTGGTGTGACTCAAAAGAGAACATCATCGAGTCCATGAAAGTGGATGGAACAGACCGGCAAATGATCATATCAGGAGGTATGGAACATAAGACCGGGTTAGTCTTATCTTAATCTTTTGATTGGCCGTCATTCTCACGTTTGTTGTTATTGCAGACATCGGTCATCCCTACAGTCTGGATGTGTTCGAGGGGCATGTGTACTGGACGACTAAAGAAAAGGGAGAAGTGTGGAAAAAAGATAAGTTTGGAAAAGGAGACAAGGTGAAGGTGTTGACCATAAACCCCTGGCTGACTCAAGTACGCATCTACCAACAGCACCGACACAACCACTCAGGTGAGACAATCTTAAATTTAAAAACATTATCACATATATTATATATTACATACTAGTATGTATAGTTGGTTACACTTTATTTTGATGGTCCACTATAGACATTCTACTAACTGTAAGTAACTTTGCAACTACATGTCAACTAACTCTCATTAGTGTATTAGTAGACTGTTTGTGGACTGTTAGGTTTTAGGGTTAGGGTTAGTAGAATAAGTTGACATGTAGTTGCAAAGTTACTTATAGTCAGAAGAATGTCTTTTGTGGAGCATCAGAATCAAGTGTTAGCAGATATCAAACAGACAGTCTACTAATAATCTAATGAGAGTTTGTTGACGTGTGGTTACTATAAGTATATACTGTATACTGGTGGGTAAAGGAATAGATCATTGTTGACCTTCTCTTGCAGTACTCAACCCCTGTCAGGATGCCTGCAGTCACCTGTGTTTGCTGCGGCCGGGTGGATACACCTGCGCCTGTCCGCAGGGATCCACGCTCCTCACCTTCAACAAAAATGAATGTGATGCTGGTAAGAGATGCAGATGCAGAGATGCCCACTGCTTTTTATTTGTGAGATCAGTATATTGACCACATCACATTCCATCAATCCATTTCGTAGCATACATGCATGTGCTGCATCTAATACTGCATGATTTCATTATTGCCATGTGATGTTTTGAAAAGGTGTGTGGTGTGTGTGTTTGACTTGTTGTGATTACATTGTGGCTGTGTTACATTATTATGTTATGCCTGGCCCTCGCACCTGCAGCCATTGAGGCAGAGGTGTCCATGCCGCTTGCATGCAGATGCATGAACGGAGGAACATGCTACACTGATGAGGGAGGCCTGCCGAAGTGCAAGTGAGTGTCAAGATCATGATAGCAGCTCTATATATATATATATATATATATATATATATATATATATATATATATATATATATATATATATATACTATACATATATACTATACATATCAGTGCTGTCAGAATTAACGCGTTAATGCACGCGTTTCATTTGTTTTTTACCGCAATATTAACGCAATTAATGCAGCATCCGTTTATTCCGTTACATTATATGATCACGCTCTTATTCATGCAAATGTTTTTAAACCATTCAAGTGTTACAAGTATCCTCATAAGCACAGCCTTAAATGAGTTAAATAAAGTTTTAAATGAACACAAAGATTTGTGAGAAAATAGGATGCAGATCCGCGTCATGTGCGTCAGGTATTAAAGTGACAGCAGCCTAATAAACCTGCTACAGTATGTCATATATATATATATATATATATATATATATATATATATATATATATATATATATATATATATATATATATATATAAATTTCATTTATATATATAATTTGTCATACTCAAAATCTCTACCTCAAAACCTTTAGTGATGAATGACTGCTGCAATATTTAATATGAAGATATATAGTTTAATTAATTTAAATATTTTTCAAATGATTAAATTAAAATTACAATTTAAAGAACTGAAATTAAAAAAAATTATTGAAATTAAGGTGCTAAAATGACTCCTTCTGTACTGTTGCAACATATAAACACATGACAGTGGTCATGAAAGTCTAAATTGTTGTTGTTTCTGGGAAAAAAAAAACTATTAACAAAATGCACACAAGGTAAAAAAAAGAATAAATGATTAACAAATGAATGCTGTGGACCCTTTAAAGACATGGAATAGGAAAATAATTATTTCAATTCTTTTTTTAGAATGAAACTGGTGAAATGCAGTAAGTCTCAAATAGTAGAAAGAGAAGTCATTTTTGCTAAAGCGATTCAAGATGAACTTTAGAGTGTCTCTAACGGGTCAGTGTTTTTGCTCCTCAGGTGTCCATACGGCTACTCGGGTAGTTACTGTGAAATGGGGAAGTCGAGAGGTGCTCCTGCAGGGACAGGTAAACAAACTGTTACATGTTAATTAGTTATGTAAGTGTAAGTGTTGAATTAACAACTTTACTCACAGGTTTTAACATCTGATGCTGTTATTTATCAACTCTAACAAGCAGCGTTACTTATTCCCAGTGAAGGAGCACGTTCATTTCAAATGAAGTGTAACAAGACTGCACTAATATATCTTACATACTGTGTGTTTGTAGCTGTGACTGTCCTGTTAGCAGTGGTTATTATTCTGATTACTGGAGCTCTGGTTGTGGGAGTTTTCCTCAACTACAGGCGCACCGGCTCTCTGATCCCGTCAATGCCAAAACTACCCAGGTACAATACAAACACGCCATTCAACCACCTACAGAAGAGCTCAAACGTATTTGAAAACTTAGTGGATGTATGAACAGTACATAATTTTTTGCTTTTTTTTGCATTTATTGGATCAAAAATACAGTAAAAACTGTAATATTGTGAAATACTCCAGTCTTCAGTGTCACATGATCCTTCAGAAATCATTCTAATATGCTGATTTGCGGCTCAAACGGTTTTGTGGAAACCGTGGTGCATTTTTTTTTTTTCTTTTTTTTTAGGATTCTTTGATGAATATAAAGTTCAAAATTCAAATAGAAATCGTTTGTAACATTATAAATCTTTACTGTCACTCCTTGCTGAATAAAAGCAATAATTTCTTTCTTTCAAAAAAGTATTTTACATCAAATATATGTTCACTATATGTGCACATTTCATTATCTAAATGTCTTTCATAACCCTGCCATCTCCTCCTCCTTCGTATATTGATTTTTAATGTCAAACCAAGAACTTTTCTTGTCACTGTTATACAACATCAAAATAGTTAAATATTTGTAGGTTGCTGCCTATTTAAGTTAATCTACTGTAGAGTATTTTCTGTTGACATCAAATTAAGCAACATCATCAATATTGCACTTGTTGTAATGTGCTTTTTATTTGGCTATGAAGTTTCCATGTCATTAGACTAGATTGAAGAAATCATTAAGATGTATCTTAGTCTGATTTAAACTTCAGCAGCAATTTTCAGTGAAATCATTAATTGAATTGATTCAAAACTCAGATATGACCATTCTTTAACACTCAGAAATGTTCAGAAGTCCCCATGTGTGGCATCTTTCATGTAAATTGTTTAGTTAAATTATATATGTAAATATTGCAGTTTATTTATATGTATTGTTATATTGATGCATATAAATGAAAATGTTTAAATATTCTCCTATGTCTTAATTTAGTGTCCATTTATAACTATATTCCAGTTATTCAGACTTCATGTACTAATCACTTTTTTTCTTTCTTAGTCTGAGCAGCCTGGTGAAATCAGGGGACACAGGAAATGGAGTGTCGTTTCATTCGGGTGACAATGTCACGATGGACCTGGAGCCTCAGACTGTGGGGGTGTCATTCATTGACAGGGCCATGCAGCTGGTAAATGTGGACTTTTCACTCACTGAGTCCACTCAGCACATTTTCTGACTTATGAAGCGTAAAATCTCTGTTCGACCTTTTGACCCAAGTGTTAATGTTATATAGTTTCTAGGACTTCTAAGTGCACTAGTTTCTCATATCATTAATCACAATGAAAAACTATTGGCTGTTAGTGGTCGACTGATGTTATGAAAACTCTAGAGGGCGCAGGCTGATCACATCATTACGGCATGGCACAAGCAGACTGGCCTCTGCTGATCATGCAGCCAAAAGATTGCTTGCTCAGCATTTAAAAGTCTGGTTCAGTGTTTGTTTTAATCTTGTCCTGTGCTATCAGAGTTCCTCTGGAACCCTCCACCTCCCCAGCTCCACCTGCCTAGATCTGCTACGGGATTTATATATGTCTATTTATGCAGCAGCAGCATACTTTACATACTCAGAGCAGCGTATCTGTCTATTAGCAGTAGCAAGTCAATACTTGCTCTTCAGCAGCAATAATCAACAACAGCAGCAGCATAGCAGATCTAGTCAGCCAAGACCAAATATATTACCATTATCATTTTCAATAACATGCAAAAACTGTTCTGTGAGTTGTCACAATTGAAATGAATGAACAGTGATGAGCACATGAATTCTTACACTTCTGTTTAAAAGTTTGGGGTCAGTAAATACGTTTTTTAAAAAGAAATTAATACTTTTATTCAGCAAGGATGCATTCAATTGATCAAAAGAGACAGTTAAGGAGCGAGGGGGTATCACACACAGTTTTTGCCAATCTCATGTTAATCTTGAGTACATCTAGAGTAACAATGCAGTCATATTTATAAAAGATAGATACTCTAAACCGAGTCTTTCCGAAAAAAGCCGAGATTCTGGAGGCGTGTCTGCTGTCAGTGCCGTGGGCGGAGCTAAAGAGTCATGAGCGCGCGCAGCTTTTGCGTAGAGATCGTCTGCAAGCTGCGACATCATTATAAATAAAAAGGGAACAAAAACGTTTGAGTTATATGCATTTGTGCGCCGATTGCCAACAAAACACAGACATCTGATGCAGCTTTACTCACCGCCCGCGATCTGCAAATGCAACGCCGAACTAGGACTTGTTTACAAAGCATTCATTACCGAATTCCCGGGAGCAAACAAACATATATGCACAACTCCATTGCTGCCCTGGAAAAACAAACTACATCCATTGTTCCCTTAATGCTGGGTTCTTTGGGAAGCTGAAAAAGGTAATCTTTCCCTCACAACCAAAAACACAGTTCTTCGGTGACAGGAGCTGTGTCTCATTTCGGAGGCTGCGTCCTCCGGAGGTCACATTTGAAGGCTGAATGCTTCATCAAGGATGTCATATTTAAGAAAAGTTACTGTAACTGATATTCATTGTGAGGTGTAAAACACTGTCATTTCCTTCCTATGTTGCAATCTAACGGTTATTTTTCTTAAATGAGACTGCCTCGATGATGCATGCAGCCTTCAAAGAGTGCAGCCCCTGAATTGGGACACAGCCATTGCTGAAAAATCTCTCGGTTTCTGTATCCCGACTGAAGCGTGTTGATGGGCGTGCTCTTGCTCTGGGTGATGTGTGTGCGCATGCTTATCAGGGAGAAGTGCCTATACAAGGAATTCTGCTCTCTTTTGACGTCATACAGGACACACTCGAAAAAACTCTCCGAATCCTGTACCGAAACCGGAAGTAGTGGATTTGGCACAGAAATACTCTGTCATACGTCCAACTCGTGTTTTGAAACTTTGGCCATGTTTAGCATGAGAATGTAGCTCTTTATAAGTGTAAATAAGTCAGAATGCATGATAGTATTACACCCCCTTTTAAGATAGTAATTAATTAATACAAGATATTTCTATTTCAAATATATGTTGTTCTTTTAAAATTTCTTTTCATCAAAGAATCCTGGTGAGCATAAGACACTTGTTTAAAAAACATTCAATCTTACCGACCCCAAACTTTTCAACGGCAAACAACTTGGTAGACAACAAATGGTTATCTGCTGATAATCTCAGATTTAAGTGCCCAGGTATTGGTGGATTTAGAATTGGAAAAATAACAACTACTAAAGATATTTATCGAAGACATTTTCTTTGTGTCTGATCTGGATTCTTTGGTTTTTATTATTAGGATGAGAATTTTGCAGACTCTGGGAGGCAGCCAATCACGTTCGAGAATCCTCTGTACTCGACTGCAGCTGGCCCATCCAGCGACCCTGCAGTAATACATGCTACACAGGTATATCTACTGCTCGAAAGCCTTTCATAACCTTCTGCAGTATAAATCGTACATTTTAAATCTGAGCAGGGTCTTTAGTTTTGTGTTTCTGTGCTACATACAGGTTACTGTGAACGTCAGTGGAGACCAGGTGGAGAATAACTTCTCAATCCCTACGTACCACACTCAAAAACAGGCAATGGAGGTGAAGAGCGTACCTGTAGAGCAACAGACCACACAGGTTAGGATACCTGAACATTTGTCCCCAGTTTATCTATTTTTTCCATTATACATGCTAGCAGTGAATAGCTACATGCTAATAGCGATTAGATAAAATATGCTAAAAATCCAAACTAATTATTAAAACATGATAAAAACAAGTCATAATGTGCAATCATCATGCTAACAACATAGATATACTAGATCAAAATTGCACATGAGCACCCTCCCATTTCGAAAATTGAATGCGATGAGCTCGTAATCATGACTTCAGAAATGGGAATTATAAAATTTCCGATTGCACATGAAGGCAGCATAATTGTGCTAACAACATGTTGTACATGTTATCATCATGCTAGTAACATGCCTAATGTGTTAGCATCATGCTAAAACAACACCCATACCCCATTTAAAATTTCGTAGAGATGTGGGTGAGCTTTTTTGACTTGAGATTGTGTAGTTGTTCAAGCACCACTCATATTTTCTTCAGAAAACGTACATGTCTAGCTTCCTGTCATTTCTACATCATGTGACCATGTTTTTATTTTATTATTCAGGAGTCTAAATGGAGTTTCTTTAAAAGAAAACTAAAGCCAAGCACAACATTTGAAAACCCTACTTATTCAGAGGTGAGCAGCAACTTCAAATATTATATGTATATGATTGTTTTTATAGCAGAACTTTGAATGTACATTGACCACGTTTATTACAGTGCTCATATTACTATGAATAGGAAAAGGTCTTTGTTTAGTAAATATGCGCAATATGGTGGAATAAGTCCTGCCTTTTAATTAAAAGAGCCAATCGGCAATTGATCAAAGTCATTGCGTCACTGCAGCTGCTGTTAGAAGCTCAGCGCTATGACTGCACATGTACATTGGCTGGCCCAAATGCAGTTTTATGTCATGATTTGGGCATTTACATTCAAAATTTAGGAAACAGTTGTCCAATTTCATTGGTGATTTTAAATATAAAATTTAATCATAAGCTTGGTGAACAGCTTTGGAGAATTTGATGTTTCTGCATTCGAAGAGCTAGGAGCTGCACTCACATGACTGAAACAGCTGCCCGAGAGGCGTCTCAAACATGGCCGCTGAGCGAAATGATGTGCCTTAAAGGGGACCTATTATGCAAAATTTACTTTTGCCTGGTGTTTTGACATAAATGTGTGTTGGCAGTGTGTGTACACAATCACCCTATAGTGATAAAAATCCTACCACTCCTTTTTTTTTAATCCCCATAAATCATAAGCCGTGTCTCAGAACAAGCCATTTCCAGATCCCTGGCAGTGTAACGTCTCATTAGCCACAGGCCCCGCCCACAAATGTTGAGAGACTCTGCCATTTTAACATAGAACCGCCCTGAGCGAATTCACAGCCAGTTGTACAGTCCACCATTGCTGCACTGACGAGAATGTCTCCCAAGTGTTTTAGGTGTTCTGTAGCTGGATGGATTAATCCATATAGCTCTCTCCATTTACTCCCGAAATCTGAGCCGCTGAAGATGAGGTGGATTAATTTTGTTTTCCAAGAAAATGCTCCCTCAACTCTACAGAAATTCATTTATGTCTGCGCGAATCATTTCACACTGGAATGTGTGAACGAATATCAATACAAAGGGACAATACAAAACAGAGGTTGTGCTAAAAAGCGGTTACTCAAGGATAGATCAGTGAACAGTTTGTGATCCCGCTTACAGTCTCCAGAATGATACTGGATTTGGCAGCAATAAAGGTGAGAGCACTTTATTACAGTTCATCGGAGTTGATTTACAGTTTACCAGTTTATTAAGCACCACCTGAAAAGGCATAAGGTCTTTATATATTTGTTTAATGTTAGTTGTAACGAGTGTTTCTGTGTACTTCGCTGTGTATGTTGATGATAATGCAAGGGAGAGAGAGAGTTTATGGATAATATTTTAATGCACACTTGCACTGTTTTATTAAGCTCTTACAGTGATTTTTTCTAGAGAGAAAATGGACGCTTCATCTTTTGTGTGAGGTACAATAAACCTTACAAAACTCATCTGTAAATTTTTCACCATTTGAAAGGGGTCTGGTACAACAGGCTTGTACTAATATAGTGGATAAAAACAAGACAATATAAGTTATAACCGTAATTAAACTAAACTATACCTGTTCTATATACATGCAGCATATATTCAGTTTCTGACATTATAGTGCGTCCTGTCACCGGAGAATGAGCTTGTGAAGCTCCACCCTCTCAGGCCGAGCGCAGCAACTCATTTGCATTTAAAGGGCCCACACTGAAACTGCTCGTTTTTGGTCAACCACTAAAAGTGGCAATTTTAACTGCTATAAAAAAAATATCTGTGGGGTATTTTGAGCTAAAACTTCACATACACACTCTGGGGACATCAGAGACTTATTTTACATCTTGTAAAATGGGGAATAATAGGTCCCCTTTAAAGGGACTTTGGTTTTAAGCAGAATACGGGTGTTAATCTGAGAATGATTTGCATGTGATAGTAATGATAAAGTTGACATGGTCTTTGCTCTTCCATGTGTCAGATGCAGGACGAGCCGACATCTGGAGCTGTAGACACCAGCTCTTCATCACAACCGTCTCCTTTCGTTCCTCCTCCCAAACCCCAGAAGCGAGAGAAACTCAGCGCCTATTCACCGACAGAGGACACCTTCAGAGACACGGCCAACCTGGTTAAAGAAGACAGTGAAATATGACCAACACACATGGGAAAAATACAAAGAAACACTCCCTTTGCACAGAATCTATTTTTATATGCAGCCTGCATACAACAGAAATCAATTTAAGATTATTTTTGGAAGAAAAAAAAAGTATAGATGAGAATAGATGAAATGTTTGTATACAGAAAAGACTTTGCCTTCAGATACTTTGTATGCCAATTCATGTTGTATGATTCTTTTTTATTATTATTGTGACGTCATATTTGTATATCTTTGCACTGATGCTGCTGAAGGAGAATGTTATGAATATTTTGTACATTTGTAAATTGAAAAGATTTTGTTTGATAATATCCTCTGGTCAGACATTATTTTGAAATAGATTACTTATTCCTGGAGATTCACGCACACACACATCTATATGCCAACGTTACTGAGTAAAGTGCTTTGAGAGCCTGCTGAGACTTTGCCATTTGATCTGATTATTCTTAAACGGTTTTCACCACTGGAGAGAAAACACCACGCGTATGCATCACTTGTGTAGATATACCTCATTTGTGGAGTGGCCAGATTCAAGAGAAAGAGCAAAACACCACAGTATGTCTAAAATATATGATCTACTGAGTGCTATTAAAAGAACAGTTCACCCAAAATTGCAAAATCTGTCATTATTTACTCCAAAAGTGACCATAAAACTAGTCCATATTACTTGTGCATAATATGTCATGTCTTCTGAAGTCAAATAGTAACTTTGTGAGGGGAACTGCCATTGAATATGTGATAAAGAGATGTGTGCAGTTTCCATAAAATAACAGTATATGGGTTTCCAATGACATCAGGGTGAGTAAATAATGACAGAAATGATACACCAAATACTGTGAGAATACTCCAGAGAAAGGGACTCTCATTAAAGAAAGTCTGAAAATATAATGCAGTCACATATTCTGCTGTAAACACATTTTTCAATAGAATCAGAAGACACACAACTTCTGTTTTATATATTTAATAATACTTGAAATTGCCCAGTTTATATGCATGTTAATGATTATGACTCGGTGATATCTTCGACCCGTGCTGGAGATCTGTGATGTCAAGGGCTTTTCATATTTACTTTCCCATCTGACGAAGTGCATGGGCAGTAAAGTCAATGTATTTTAAGTGATTTTGTATATTAATGACAAAAAATAAATAAATGATTATTAAGAATTTATTCATCTTTATAAAGTCCATATGTGATGATCGAAAAGAACTGGAAACAATTTAATGCTGCTGTGAAAAAAAAAATAAATTTGTTTTTTTTAAAGAAATGTGCAGTTTTTTTATGTACAACATTATATATATATATATATATATGGATGAATTGTGAAAAACTATTTGCTGGATACAGACAAGAAGTTCATGATCTCTTAAGTGAGACAGGCTAATTTTCATGTACAGTAGGTTAATTTTATGTGAGAAAATAGTTTCTGGAGGTTTTTTATCATGAAAATCTGACTTTTTCCAAGTTTAAGTGCTATAATCGGGTCCCCGGTTCATCTACCAACCCAGAAAACATGAAAAAGGACAACCCAGTAACTTTGTTTTGGTACGCCTTTCTCTGCAAGCATGTGAAAAAACGAGCCGCTCAGATTTTGCTCCCCTAGTGACGTAAGAAGGGGATCTTATTAAAATTCTACTGCCCCTTAATCTGCATGTTTCCACCCACGGCACTGCCATTTTGTGACAACGGTGTACCAGTTCTGGCATAATGTATTTTGGAAAAAATATTAAGATCATTCACAGCATGTGACAGCAATCATAAACATTGTACACCTGTATGTGTACACCTGTGTATGGCTCTGTTTGCCAAACAGGTCTGCTATGTATAGTGGGCGTCCATACAGGATTTGCACAAAAGATGAACATGACGGCACATGCTAGTGGATGTTGAATCAACTCCACAGAAACTACATAAATTTATCCACTAACCATTCAGAAACGTCCAGTTTCATTCTAAAATTATGTACGAGTTATCAATTTAAAGCTGCTTTGACACAATCTACATTGTAAAAAGTGGTATATAAATAAATGTGACTTGACGACTAAAAGTTGTAACTTCTTCCTGAGTCTCTCCATCAGTGTCGACTCCGGTTTGAACAATGTAAGGCTGAACACCGTTACTCACAATCCTCATTTTGGCTGCGTGAGATTCTCCAGCTTTGTTGTTGTTGAGCTGTTAAAGCTCCGCCCTCTTCTGGAAAGCGGGCGGGAGCAGTAGCTCATTAGCATTTAAAGGGACACACACAAAAACAATGTTTTTGCTCATACCCAAATAAGGGCAAATTTGATAAGCTATAATAAATAATCTGTGGGGTATTTTGAGCTGAAACTTCACAGACACATTCTGGAGACACCAGAGACTTTTATAACATATTGTACAAGGGGCATTATAGGTCCCCTTTAACTAAGGTGTGCCTTATTTATTGTAAATGCCACATTATATAAAATACATTATATAAAAAAACCTTTATTTGATTGCATTTATGTACAGCAATCACAGTTTCAAAGACAAAAATACCTCTTTGAATATTTCATATTATTATCTCACTAAGAATTAGCTTGTCTTGAGCTGCAACATGCGATTTGTAGTGGCCTGTTCAGTAAATCTCTGGAGCAACGTTCAGGTCTCCTTTAGAGAAGGCAATAGAAGGTTCATGAAGACGTCTGCTATACAAGTAGGCAGGTACGAGAGGGGAATCCAGAGAAACTTGGCGTCCCAGCCTGCGGCGTAGCGTGTTCGCGGAGAGCGTGCCGAGAGAGCGTGCTGCATGCATGACGTCACTTTGGAAAGGTCACTACTTGCCAGAATCTTCATGGAGAACGCCTGCGACTTCATGTCTGGAGGAACAGATTGAGAGATATGCAAAAATGTCACATTATTCCAGTGGGTGAAATGTAATTTTAGAGTATAGTGGTATTAACTTACTAACATGTTTATGCTATTTAAATCAGTTGTCAAAATCAGAGTTGAGTGTCACGTGTTATGTTGGATGAGCACAGTTTGTGTGAAGGTTTACATATTCCTTTAAACTAAATGCATCATGATATAAATTTTTGTTGCATGGAATCTGCATTGATTTCCCGTCTCAAGTACTCACAGTCCTGCAGGTATGAGTCTCCGTAGGCTCTCCTGACCTCTGCTGGGAGGTTGTTCCATCGTTTCTTCAGATCATCTTCAATGAGGCTCAGATCTGTTACTTGTGTCTTAAAGAAGCCTGGTTCAATGATACTTACCTTCACTCCAAAGTGCATCATATCCCTCCTGAAACAGTGAGAGAGGAAGAAGAAAAAAAGGGATTTTAGAGATATTATCATATATTGTAGTAAAGATGCAAATAAGTTTTAAAAGTTTTATTCAATGAAAAGACAAAATGTTTCAAGATTAACTTCAGAAAGACTTTCTTACGGTGACTGATGTGAGTCCCTCAAGGACAAATCACCACAGTTGTTGTGGCCAATTAGAAATGATTTTGTTAGCCATTTATAATAAATTAGATTATTTTATTTGTTATCAAAATAGTATAATATTCTTTTTATATTTGTAATACATACACACATACATATATATTTATTTATGTTTGAATATTTTTTTAAATAAATACATGAATTTAAGCCATGACCTGCACAACATCTGTAATTTTATGGCCAATTAGAAATAAATTTTGTTGGCTTTTGTAAAATAAAATCATATAAATTTATTGTGTTGTTAGCAATATAGTAATTTTTATATTTTTGTAATGCATTTATTTATTTTAGTGCTGTCAAATCGATTAATCATGATTAATTGTATCTAACATAAAAGTTATATATGTGTGTGTATATATATGTTGTGTGGGTGTGGGTGTGTATATGTGTACACACACATTATATATATATATATATATATATATATATATATATATATATATATATATATATATTATATATATATATCTGAGAAAGAGAGAGATTGTGTTGGTTTTCAGATTAAAATCAGATTAATTTATTGTCTCGTTAGCAATATAATTTTTTTATATTTTTGTAATTTTTTCACATTTTTAGCTATTTAATATTTTAACTAATTTTAACTATTATTTTAACATTTTTAATAAATTCATAAAGTGTATTTATGTATTCATATTTGAATAAATAAATTAATTTAAAATTATGACCTGTGTAGTCTGTACTTTCGAAGCTCTAGTTGTAACAGGCCAGTTAGAAATGGGTTTTGTGGCTGTTTTTAATAAAAAGCCAGAGGATTTTATTGGCTTGTTAGCAATATAATAATTGAAATATAATATTTTATACATTTATTATATTGAAATATAAAGATTTTACTGAGTACATACCTACCATTTATAAATAAATAATTTTAAGCCACAATGACCTGTGAAATCTGTACTACTGAAGCTCTAAATTGTAAGGACTAAAAAGTATGATAAAGAACAAGTAGAAGTGCAATACATTATTCAAGGCTTTGTTGGCATGTCTCAAAGTTTAATTCCTTGTTAGAAGCCTGGACATACCTCAAGCTATCAGAGAACGCCTCCACACCCCATTTAGAGAGGCAATATCCTCCCCCAATGAGTGAGAGTCTGCCCAATATGCTGGCCACGTTCACCACCCGACCCCGGGCCTTCTTCAGCAGAGGAAGGAAGTTCAGTGTCACCTCGATGACGCCCATGAGGTTTACGTCCAGAACCTTCGTAAAGTCCTCCAGCTGCATCCAATCTGTGGGGCCGATGGGGACCGAGATGCCTGCATTGTTGACTAAACCCCACAGACCTGATGCAAGAAAGAAGCTTTTTTAATCAAATCTAGCGTTGTGTAGATGTTATAGATTTTATTTTTCAAGATTAAGCAAAAAACTAGTACATGCAAACCACAGTTAAGGTCACTAAAGTGTGCCAGGTGCATTACTAAAGTATGTCGTTCGATAATAAATGACGCAGCTTTGGTATGAGAATGGCATTTCGCAGAAGATGCTCCTCCAGGTCAACTAAAAGCGCTTGTCCATGAGTTGCAGATTTATGAGTTGGTCTGAGGGCTGTGTGGTCGTCAAAGTGCCTGTATCTCGGCTTTATCTCTCGCTGTGCTTGACTCGAGCTGGCACACTATCTATCCTGTCCGTCTCACCTCTCTCCCCGGTCTCGCTGCGCACGCGCTTCAGCGCGCTCTTGATGCTCGCGCTGTCGGTAACATTGAGCAGAAGCGTCTTCAGTCTGGGGGAGGCCGCCGCGCGCAGTCTGGAGGCACCAGGTTCGGTGAGACACGCGGCGATTACATGAAACCCCCGTCGGTCTAGCTGTCGAGCTGCGAGGTTTCCGAAGCCGCTATCGCAGCCCGTAACCAGGACGTATTTCTCGTGGATGCCGGTGATGTGACGGGAGTCCCTGTAGAACCAGATCACAGCGGCGACGAGCGCCACAGCAGCCAGTGAAACCCAGCAGCACAGCGGATCGGCGCTGAAGAACACCTGCGGTGGAGATGGATGAACCCGGTGTGAATACACACTCACCTTTACAGCTGAATACTATGATGATTTCAAAAATCATTTACGTATTGATTTTCATTTTGTTTGACTGGCAATATTTTTTCCAATTACTAGATTTAAATGATTAGTGTACAAAAGCACTGCACTGAATCTAGCCTAGCCAATAATAAGTTTTTATTTTTTTAAAGCAAAACTTAACTAGAAATTTTTGACTATAGTAGGCCTATAGACATGTCCATGACTTAAAGGATTAGTTCACTTTCAAATTAAATTTTCCTGATAATTTATTCACCCCCATGTCATCCAAGATGTTCATGTCCTTCTCTCTTCAGTCAAAAGGAAATTGAAACATTCCAGGATTTTTCTCCTTATAGTGGACTTCAATGGAGCCCAAACATTTGAAGGTCAAAATTACAGTTTACACCAATCCCAGATGAGAAATAAGGGTCTTATCTAGAGAAACCATCGCTCATTTTCAAAAAAAAAAGATTTTTTTTTAAAAAAATTATACATTTTAACCATAAATGCTCATCTTGAACTAGCTCTCTTCTTCTTCTCTATCAGAAATCCAGCAGTGTAGACACTGTTAAGTGTATTACTGCCCTCCACAGAACAAAGTTTGAACTAAATTGTCATACACAATATGCTAGTGCAAGCATATAACATTTAGTTCAAACTGTGACCTGTGGAGGGCAGTAATTAGCAGTGTCTACACTGCTGGAATTCTAATAGAGAAGAAGAAGAAGAGAGCTAGTTCAAGATGAGCATTTATGGTTAAAACGCATATAATTTTTAATTTTTTTTTAGAAAATGAGCGATGGTTTCACTAGATAAGACCCTTATTCCTCATCTGGGATCATGTAGAGCTCTTTGAAGCTGCACTGAAACTGTAATTTTGACCTTCAACCGTTTGGAGGCCATTGAAGTCCACTATATGGAGAAAAATCCTGGAATGTTTTCATCAAAAACCTTAATTTTTTTTTGACTGAAGAAAGAAAGACAAACATCTTGGATGACATGGGGGTGAGTAAATTATCAGGAAATTTTCATTTGAAAGTGAACTAATCCTTTAAAGGATTAGTTCACTTTCAATTGAAAATTACCCCAAGCTTTACTCACCATCAAACCATCCTAGGTGTATATGACTTTCTTCTTTCTGATGAACACAATCTGAGAAATATTAATAAATATCCTGACACATCTGAGCTTTATAATGGCAGTGAACTGGACCAGCGAATATGAGCTGAAGAAAGTGTCTCCATCCACATCCATCAATCATAAAAAGTGTAGCCTAATCTATATGGATATTTTTTTACACAAACGCATCGCTTCACTTCAGAAGGCCTTTATTAACTCCCCACAGCCATGTGGAGTACATTTATGATGCATGGAAACACTTACTTCAGCTCATACTCGGCCCATCACTATATTGTTGAAAAGATGTTATTTTGGCACAAAAATATCCTCAATGCTTTATAATATTAAGGTAGAACTACTGACCTCACATGGACTGATTTAAATATGATTTTAGTACCTTTATGGATTTTGAGAGAGGAAATGTCATTGCTTTGAATGCAGCCTCACTGAGCCATCAGATTTATCAAAAATATCTCAATTTGCTTTCTCTTACAGGTGTTGAACGACATGAGGGTGAGTAATAAATGACATTATTTTCATTTTTGGGTGAACTAACCCTTTAATATATCTCTGATTGTGTTCATCAGAAAGAAGAGATTCATATACACCTATACACCATGTAATTGTCAACAAATCATTCAAAAAGCCACTAGGTGTCGTCCCAACGGCTATGTTCCCTCATATCTCTGTCAATCATTTATTGCAAAAATCATTTATAGCTTTGAACACTGAAATATTAATTAACAAAGCATGCACTCATTAATCCCTGCTATGCTGTATACATTTATAAAATAAGACACAAGTTACGTGATTGTGCTCTGACGTACCATGACTTGTGCAGTCGTCAATACTCCTTCAGCATGAAAACTAGATGTTTGGTTTCCCGTCTCCCACTCCTGATCCCACTGTGCTGAAGAGATCAGGGGCTGCAAGCTGACTGCAGGGTCAAAGATCTGTCGAGAACATGAACATCACACTCCATAAACGTCACAAAGGTTGTGCAATGAACTCTTTGGCCTTGTTTAACATTCAAACTTTGATTTGTCTAGCCATGCTATACTGAAGCTGTGTTTGGTGTTGGGGGTCAGATTACTTTTTTCAAGTAACTATTACTTTTAAAGGGGTGGTTGATTATGATTTCACTTTTTTAACTTTAGTTAATCTGCAATGTTGCTGTTTGAGCATAAACAACATGGGGCCGTGTTGGGCTGCTTTAGAGAAGAGGAAGAGTTGTTGTAGTAGAGTGTTGTTGTCATGCCGTCATTTTACGCCGGACTGCTTCACAAACGAGGGTCAATTCAACACAAAAGATGAACATGACGGCACATGCTAGTGGATGAGTTGAATCGACTCCACAGCAACTACATAAATTTATCCACTAACCATTCAGAAACGTCCAGTTTCATTCTAAAAGTTGTAACTTCTTCCTGAGTCTCTCCATCAGTGTCGACTCCGGTTTGAACAATGTAAGGCTGAACACAGTTACTGACAATCCTCATTTTGGCTGGGGGAGATTCTTCAGCTTTGTTGTTGTTGAGCTGTTAAAGCTCCGCCCTCTTCTGGAAAGCGGGTCGGGAGCAGCAGCTCATTTGCATTTGAAGGGACACACACAAAAAAAGGCGTGTTTTTGCTCACACCCAAATAGGGGCAAAATGTTATGTGCTATAATAAATGATCTGTGGCGTATTTTGAGCTGAAACTTCACAGACACATTCTGGGGACACCAGAGACTTCTATTACATCTTGTAAACGGGGCATTATAGGTCCTGTTTAAGTTACTTTTTCAAATAAGTAGTGCTTTGTTTTCCCTTTATGACATCTCTCCTGCCCCCACGATGAGAAATCAGGAGTAAGTGCAGAGGTGTATGTGTGCTGTGTGAACATGGTTGTTAGTTTCTAGATTAAAATGTGAGTGTTTACTCATCTCACTTGCAAAAACAGATTCAGTATTCTTCAAAAAGAATAAAAACAGTGAAATACAAACTCTATATATATTATTTTGCAAATCATCAATAATCAAATGTTAAATTACACACATATACTTTATGTATTTAATCTCACTTTATTAACCAATGTCTTTGCTGCTGACCTTCAATGATCCAATTCAACCATACAAATAAGCAAAATGACTTTAGATAAACATCACATTTGTGTTTCATTTTTTCTGCATATGAAATTGCATACTTCCCTACTGTTTCACAGGCAAAAAACAGTATGTGACAAATATATGTCCAAATTCACAGTATTGATAAAAGAGTAGGCAAAAAGTACCCGGATGACCTGCTACTTCTGGAGAGATTCTGAAGTGTGCATATGATGGACACTTTACTATCACATAAGGCCACGGGAGAGGATTTGTGAATGGCAGTGAAGCGACTCAACTGACACTGGTAGGTCACATGATAATGACAACATGGCGAATGTAGAACGTCTGGATTCTAAAACTTTTTTTAAATTTTGTTTTTATTTAAATTCATTATTGTAAAAATGTACATTAAGTATTAATTGATATATATTTGTTTACAATATAAAGTATTACATCACGTCTCAGTACGCTGCAAGAGCATGGCACAAAGAAATGGCTCTTTATGCTTACAGAACTGAAACTTTGGGTTTAACCGCGTTTTTTAAGACGAAAGCATCTGAGATGAACGTTGGCATGTAGGAGAGAGGCAGCCAGAAGAACTTGGCATCCCAGCCTGGAGAATATCTGGTACGGGGATGGACCGCAGCCACAGCATGCTCCATACAGCTCACCACCTTCATCAGATCTGGATCCACAATCTTCTCAGTATCCTTAACCGCCAGCTTTGCTACAAAAACAATGATTAGTTATAACTTATTATTTAGTTATATCTTTTATAACTTCTAGTAACTAGGAAGTGTGACCTTTATTTGCTATGATTTTAAACTGGTTATTGGATTTGAACTCACTTTTGTCGATAAAGTCACTGCCGTACTCATCCTTCACCTCCTGAGGCAACTTATTCCATAATCTCTCCATGTGACTCTCAAAGACAGTGGAGTCAGTAACAGTTGTTTTGAAGAATCCAGGTTCAATGCATAAAACCTTCACTCCAAACGGTGCCATGTTCCTCCTGCAGAGCAAAGAAAAACACATTATAGTCACAGCTGCATAATTAAAATTAACATATTTTAAATAAATTCTAGTAATTGTTTGTTTGGTGGTAAAGTTTAACTGACCTAGTTACATTTGCAGATGTTATAGAATTTTCTGAAATTATATATATATATATATATATGAAGTATATATCCCAGTGTATATATATGAAAAACTTTAACTGAAATAAATAAGTTGAAGTACTACAATTACTAAAACTACAACTGAAATAAAAATTAAATAAAGCTATTAAATGTTAAAAATATTAAAAATATATACATCTTTTATCATGAGTGGCTATTCACAGTTGAAGTTATAAGCTGCTGAATTTTGACTGGCTGCTGGCACTCACTTGTGCTGTCTTATCTTATATTTTTAGGATATGTTTGCACTTGCAGAAAGTGCTCGCCCAATTTACATTTCCTCGGTTGAATGGTTGCAGAGCTCGATAGAAATGCAGAGAAATGCTTTGAATCTGAATTCGGTTGATTTTGTCAGAGGGTCTCTAGAAGCATCATTTAGTGGTTACTGGACATACTAACCTTAGACTGTCATTAAAAGCTTCTACTCCATACTTAGTAATGCAGTACGCCCCTCCCACGAAACTAATCCGTCCAAACACACTGGCCACGTTGACCACTCTGCCCTTGGCTTTCTTAATGAGCGGTAACACACTCAGAGTAACGGCTACAACCCCGATCAGATTGACATCGATCATTTGTTTGAAGTCCTCGATATCCAGCCAGTCGTTGGGAGCAGTTGGGAAAGAAATACCAGCATTGTTGACCACAGCCCACAGACCTGAAAACACACACACACACACACACACACACATTACAAAATACAACCGTTTTCTTTCATCACAAGGGACTGCTAAATACAAAGCTTTGGTGACAGGAAGTGTCATGTGAAGAAACTACAACTTCATTAAAGAACACTATGAGAAAACAAAATATAAGCTTTCCAAAGGCCTTAATAATAATAATAAAAAACAAATATATGACATCTAAAGTATGTAAGGTAGTACATCTAGATCTCTTTTATTGAATCCAAAAGGATTAAATTATATTTTGCTACATATAAAGGTATTTTAAAGATTTTGAAGTGTCAAAAGGTCATTTTGTTTAACCATCCAATGCCAATACAGTCATTTCATTTGTGATTTTAAAATGTAATAAAAGTATATAATTTTCATTCTGGCATGATTTTATAACATCATATATCAACATAGTGCAAAATGGAATTAAAATTATGTGTAAAAGTCGTTGCTTTGTTATGAGAAAGAATGTCTGGAAAAATGAATTTTATTGATGTTATTCAGAGTAACCAATATAAAGGGACCATTTTAGAAGTCATGCGGTCAATATCATGTGACATCATTCAGACACCTGCAAAGGACCACATGGTCATGAAACAAAGTAACTAACTCTCTTTTAACAATTTGAAAGATTAATGTTTTCACTTGCTCATACACATGTCCCGAAACATCAGGTAATTCGGTACAACCACTATAAAACATGGAAAATGTTGTAATATTTTAAAAACTTGTACTAAATATAAAATGTTCGACTGTCCTTTTGCTAGCTAGCTAGATATCAGCCTGTTAGTACTGTTAGAAAATATTGTCATTCGGTAAAGCTGAAATTTTGGTTAAACCAAATGACTTTTTGGTGACAAATCTTGAGAAAATGAAAAAGCAGTCAGTAAGTATATATATATAAGCAGTCAGTCTATATATATATATATTATATATATATATATATATATATATATATATATATATATATATATAAAATTTGAAAGTTCACTCGAAAAATAAAATAAGTTAAAGAAATTAGGTATAATATTATATATATATATATATATATATATATATATATAATTTCTTTGAATTTTTACTTTTTCCATCAAATCTTAAATTTAAAATGCAAATGCATTCTTAATTGAATTCTGAATTGCACATAGCCCTGATAATAACATCTAATTATTATATATATTTTTCATTTTTTCACAGCTCTAAAAAACAAAAATGTTTTAAAGGATTTCAGAACTAATAGAAGACAATCACTTTCTGTGACTTACCCTTCTGTCCCACCAGGGTTTTAATGGTGTCGGCTGTTTTTTTAATGCTGTCATTATCAGTGACGTCCAAATGCAGCGCTGTGAGTTTGTCGGAGCAGGCCTTCTTCAGCTCATCCTCTCCCTTCTCTGTGTAGCAGCCTGCGATGACACGGAAACCCTTCGTGTCCAGGTGTCTGGCCAAGAGATTCCCAAAACCTGTGTCACAGCCTGTGATATACACAAACTTGTCCGATTTGTTGGGAACTCTTCCCAGTTCTCTGAACCACCGATAGACAAAGAGCAAGACTATGAGACCAACAACGTACAGGAACATGTCTGCAAAGAAAATTAATTTTTCTTAAGAAAAGAGGATTCACATTCATGCAACACCCCAAAAATCAACAAAATATAGATGAGAGAGAGCGTATTTGGTCAAAGTTCGACTCAAAAAGTACAAAGTGAGCCATTAACTCACTGACTGCAGGTCACTGCAAAACAGTATGAATGATTTTGTAGAAGTTAATTAAAAACAAAGATTAACATTTAAAATAAAGATACATGGCAGCATATGATAAATAAAGAATAATAATAGTACGGTTTTTGTTTTCACATTGGATAACTGTGCAAGTGGGTGATTGCGAAATGGTCAGATTCGTGAAAGAATCGTTCTTTTGATTCGAATCTTCAGAATCTGTTGAACCGGTTCATGCAAGTTCACGAATCGGCCTGAATCGGTCAGAATCAACAATTAATTAAAGCGTTTATTTCAAGCGGAGAGTGAACTGATGGAAACAATATAAAATGTCTTGTTTATGTATATAACCTTAGTTCCCTAAATAGGGAACAAGACGCTGCATAGTCGCTACGGGAATGCCTCTGTGTTATGTCGTCGTGAAGCATGCACAAAATCTGTCCAATAGGGAGATGGTACGTTATAGGCGGGTGACATTACTGACCAGGAACTATGAAGCACTCTAAATGAGAGAAAACGCTCTCATTTAGCTTCTGAAATACTGAAGCAAGTCGTGTATGGGCATGCCAGGAGTATGGCAGGGCGATGTCGTGTTCCCTATTCAGGGAACTAAGGTTATATACATAACCGAGACATTCCCTTTCAAGGGAACTCGCACTGCATAGTCACTATGGGAACGACAATCCCAACGTCGCCATATGAGCAAGTGACCATTTGTGTGAAGCTGAAGCGCACAACTCACAGTAACACCTGCGCCCCTGGAGTGGAGCCGAGGTCTAATGCGTAAAACTTCACGAATGTATGCAGTGAGGACCAGCCTGCCGCATCACAAACATCATTTAGGGATACCCCTGAGATTAAAGCCTTGGAGGCAGCCATACTACTAGCCAATGGTGAAGGCTGTCCAACTGACTCATAAGCAAGTGAGATGGCCTCAACCACCCACTTGCTTATTCTCTGCTTGGATGCTGGGAGACCTTTCCTAGGTGCTCCAAAACATATAAATAGCTGATCAGCTTTTCTCCACATGGCAGCTCTGTGGACATAAGCATCCAGTGCCCTAACCGGTCACAGCAGATTTAGCTTTTCCTGGTCCGAGGACATAAATGGAGGATGATGACAGAAGGCCTGCAGCACAATAGGTCTCACAGGATTAGTGAGGACCTTAGGTATATATCCCGGTCTGGGATGAAGGAAAGCCTTTACATTACCAGGCGCAAATTCGAGGCACGATGGAGATACCGACAGGGCCTGAATGTCTCCAATTCTCTTAAGAGACATAATAGTGAGCAAAAACACTGTCTTAAGTGTTAGAAACTTTTCTGGCACCTTTTCGATGGGCTTGAAGGGGGCCATACAAAGGCCTTGCAATACAATGGCCAAATCCAAAGCCGGTACTCTCGTGCGCAAGTCTTAGCCTCAAAGTTCCACGGAGGAGACAAGTGATAAGCAGATGTCTCCCCAAAGATACCCCACTCAAAGGAGCGTGGTAAGCAGCTAAGGCCGCCACGTACACCTTTAGTGGTGATTTTCACACCATGAAGTGAATAATCACTTCAAGGAGTAAAGTTTCCTCGTGGAGGGAGCTCTGGATTGGAGAATGGTCTCAACAACCTCGGTTGAGAGACCGGAACCTATGAGCTGTGCCCCTTCAGAGGCCACGCCCACAGCTTCCATAACTCCGGGCGGGGGTGAAGGATCGACTCGCTCACCTGAGAGAGAAGGTCCCTCATGATCAGCATCTCCATCGGAGACCCGTCAAGAAGGGATACCAGATCCGAGAACCATACTTGGGCTGGCCAGAACGGGGTTACTAACAACAGATGGGCCCCGTCCCGGCGTATTCTCTCAAGAACTCCCGGGAGCAGCGCAATCGGGGGAAATGTGTACAGCGGTAGCCTCGGCCACGGCTCCACCATAGCATCCAGCCAAAGAGGTGCTGGGTTTGACAGAGAACCACAGTGGACAGTGAGTCGTCTCTCGAGACGCAAACAGAACCACTTGGGCTTGGTCGTAGTTCTCCCAAAGGAGCTTCACCATCTCGGGGTGAAGTCTCCATTCCCTGGGCCTCAGCCCCTGCCTCGACAGGATGTCTGCTCCCACATTGAGGTACCCAGGGATGTACACTGCTCTGAGGGAGAGCAGTTTCCCCTGGGTCCACAGGAGGATCTGATTCACCAGCTTGTATAACGGGCGTGATCTCAGACCCCCCTGGTGATTTATATATGAAACCACTGATGTGTTGTCTGATCGAACTAGCACATGATGGTCCCTGAGGTCTGGGAGGAAGTGTTTCAATGCTAGAAACACCACCAGCATCTCCAGGCAATTTATGCGCCACGAAAGGTGATGGTCCTGCCACAGACCCCGAGTCGAGCGACCACTCATGATCGCCCCCCAGCCCGTGAGGGATGCATCTGTCGTTAGCGTGATGTGACGACTGAGAGCTCCCAACACAGGTCCCTGAGATAGAAACCAAGGTTGCTTCCATATAACTAGAGCATGCAAGCATCGCCGCATGACTCTGATTATACGAAAAATATTACTCCTCAGTGAGAACCCCTTGGTTTTGAGCCACCACTGCAGTGGTCTCATGTTCAGCAGGCCAAAAGGTATCACGTGAGCGAGAATAACATCTAGATGTTGAACCGCCATCTGCTCTGATTGAGCCAGAATCAACCAATCATCTATGTAGTTCAATATGCGGATGCCCTGCATATGCAAGGGCGTCAGAGCCATGTCTACACACTTGGTGAAGGTGCGGTGTAACAATGCTAGGCCGAAGGGAGGAATCCGATATCGGAATGCTTCGCCCCCGAAAGCAATCCTTAGGAACTTCCTGTGTTGCGGGAGGATTGATACATGGAAGTATGTGTCTTTTAGATCTATTGTCACAAACCAGTCCTCGGATCTGATTAGTGACACGATATGTTTGTCAGCATTTTGAAATTGAGCCTCGCTACTGTCCGATTCAACTGACAAAGATCTAAGATCGGACGCAATTCCCCGTCTTTCTTTGGCAAAATGAAATAGCGGCTGTAAAACCCTGACTCCCAGCTGGGAGGAGGAACCCTTTCTATAGCCTCCTTTCGCAAGAGTCTCTACCTCTTGTGCCATCATCAGAGCCTGCTCGGGGCCCACCAGGTCCCCGTTGAATCGGGGTGGGCGTGTTCTGAACTAATTCTACCACCCTCGGGTGACACACGGGGAACTACTGTGCCCTGGCATTGCGGCGAGGTTAGCAGAGCGCCCCCCTGAGGGCACCGAAGACAAGCGGCACCATAGAGAGAGGTGAATGCCGCATGACTCTGGAGGGGACCACCCTCAGGATCCTAACTTTTCTGGCGTCAGGATTTTTTAAACGAAGTCCTCTTAGCGGCAATGACGGCCCTCAGATCCATCTTGCCCTTCAAAGGCTTTGCCTGAGAGCAATGCCCCGCATTCCAGCTCCTCGGAGGGGGAGTGCAGGTAGCAACACTCTGCTTCTGGTGTTGTCTTTACTGCAAGGAGCTCATACTCGGCTTTGGCTGCTCCCGCCCAGCAGCCGAAGGGACTTGGGTACAGCGGGGAAGAAACTGCTGCACAGTGGCAGCCTGCTTCTTCGCCTCCTGAAACCTCTCAGTGACTGATGTAATGGCGTCACCGAAGAGGCCAGACGGATTCAGTGGGGCATCCAGGAGAAACGTCTTGTCACGATCTTTAATGTCAGACAGATTTTGCCATATATGACGCTCCGTGGCCACCAGGGCTGCCATAGATCGGCCGACTGACTTGGCCATCTCCTTGGTGGCATGGAGCGCTAAATCAGCTGACTGACGTAACTCCTGGATAAGATCAGTTCCTCACTTTCCCCCAAGTCCTTCAGCAGGTCAACTTGGTATGCTTGCAGAATAGACATAGTGTGCAAGCACGCCGCAGCTTGACCTGCTGCCGAGTACGCTTTGCCCACTAGCGCTGATGTTGTCTTCAGTGGCTTAGTGGGCAACGTCGGGGCTTTAAGGGATGATGCCGCCTGCGGAGAGAGATGGCTCGCAAGCGTCTATTCCGCTCTTGGCATCGCCCCATACCCGTGTTTCCTCATACCGACCACATTGCTGTAGGTGGAGGTCTGAGAGGTGTAAACACGGGATGATACCGGTCTCTTCCACGACCTCAACACCTTGGTGTGGAGGTCGGGAAAAAATGGTAGTGCCCGACGTGGAGGCTGAGCAGACCTATATGGTAGAAATCGTTCATCTAATTTACTTTTGGTCTGCTGCTCCTGCTTCTCGGCTGGCCAGTCAATGTTTAACTTGGGAACAGCATGAGAAAGCACCTCCATGAGCTTCTTGCTCGCGGGAGAACGAAGTGGCGAGTCTTCAATATCTCCCATTGCCACGCTGATAACATCTAGCTCCTCAGGACTGGATGGCATCAGCATGACTGTATCCACCGGAGCAGAAGAAACCGCAACGAACGCTTCCTGACTCCGGATAGATACATTGGATGCAGCAGGTGAAGGCAGAGATAAGGATGGGCCCATCTCTAACGCCGCTGCTACATCCATTTGCGAACCCCAGGACATGAGGTGCCGCCCTGCCTCAGCAGAAGCGGGACCCGAGCCCTGAGGAACGCGAACCGAGCCACCCTCCTCGAAGAGGGCCCGGCAGGAGCGCAGCGTTCTTAACGGTAGCTGCTCACAGTGCACGCAGGCAGCCCCCTCGAGAGCTACCTGGGCATGCTGCACTCCCAGACAAACAACACACATTTCATGTGTATCCCCACCCAGAATGAAACGCAGGCAGGGATGAACACACTTCTTGAACTGTTGTTCGCTCACCATTGTAACAATATATATATATATATATATATATATATATATATATATATATATATATATATATATATATATATATATATATATATATATATATATATATATATATATATACATATATATACATAGTGGGACAGACAACAATAAATATGACAGACAAGATCACTCGTAGTGCTTGCTGAAGACACAGAAGCTGAATGAGAGTGTTTTTGGGCTGGCTTTATAGTTCCTGGTCAGTGACGTCACCCGCCTATGACGTACCGTCTCCCTATTGGACAGATTTTATACGCGCTTCACAACAACATCACGCAGAGGCGTTCCCATAGCGACTACGCAGCACGAGTTCCCTTGAAAGGGAACAATCATTAAAATACTTGGATTTTGAATACTATATAATTTGGGTGAACGAGGATTTGACAGATGTTACGGAAAGTAAGTTCAATCTTGCAAACAAAGTAACTTACTGCAGTGTTGTAACTTGTACATTATTGTTTATTGTAAATGCAAACGATTTAGATTAGATTCGAAATGACTTGTTTTTATGAAGAATCGTGGCTGCAACAAGTTGAACTGGGGCGCATGAAATTAGAAGAAATGTAATTAAAAAACGTAATATCTGCTTAGATTTACTTTGATTTATTAACTAGCTTTATTGAAACTGTTTGCACATCACGTGATTGCGAATTTACATAAAAGAACGGCTCAGTTTGTTCTGTCCAAATGAACTGTTTGAAAGAACCAATTCCCGAAAGTGATTCGGATCTCACTTCACTAAAGCCCTATTCGGACGGGATTAGTTTTACGTGGGGAGGTGGAGTAAAGTAATTTTACCTCAGGATGTCTGTGATATTTTTGAAACAGCAAATTCAGTAGATAAAATCAATATAATATGCCACTAGAAACAACTCTAAATCGTCAGAAACAGTCCATTTTAAATCAAGTACAACTAACGTTACAGGAGATCGATTGCTGTAATTAGAGTAAGCTATCATATAGTTTTATCCTGCTAATTATTATTTTATACCCATAAAAATAATAAGTAACTGCCAGATAACGATCACCTGCTTTTTCCCGACATGGTTAACATTAGGTGTGTTATCTTAACTAACATTTATTAATTAGCTTATAACGCCCATATTTAATGTTGCAGTTAAAAGTTCAGTGATCCGTCAGATCCTGTAGGTCGATTAGTACAGTTTACTGCTGAACAACTCATTTTGTTGGTGTTAAATAACAAAGAAATCGAAAATTAATAGTTAGTTAATACATCTTCAATCTCCCCTCGAAGCTCCGACAGTCCTCAGTGAAGCTGTCAATCAACTTCGAATCATGACGACACACCCCGTTTTTATAGCATCAAATTGCTAGCTAAAATCTAAATTATCACAAAAACGAACAATTGAATATATATCAGCGTGATAACAACTACCTTAAATGACCAAAACCATCTTTCAGAAAGTTTTATTTGAAGCAGAATTTATTTTTAAGTTTTTACTGAAGTCTCATTCGACTGCATTGAGAGGGCGGGGTTTATGACCTATACTTGCTGCATCCAGCCTCCAGGGGGCGATCAAAGAGCCCGCAGCTTCACTTTTCAGGACGTATGAGACACCGTGGGTATACGTTGCTTCCTGATAAAAATAAATAAATAAATAAAAAACGTTGATTCCTGATACAATGTGCGAAAAAGCATATAATCTAAATATATAAACTATAAATAACAGTTATGTCTGATTTATTAATTAAATTCTGATTGGATTATGATGGTAATAGGCAGGCCCGGATTAAGAACACGTTGGGCCATGGGGCTATAGCAACACCAAGGGCCCCCTTTCATATGATTGCCATGCCATCTTGTACCACAAGAATTTTTTTTTATTATTGTTATTATTTTTATATTTTTACAAATTTCATTTTATCAAATCATTTTATATAAGCACACTAAATATTCCATGCTATTTAACATATTTTAAAATATATTTAACATATAAAATATTTAACATATTTTAAAATTGTATTGCATATATTGCTGACACAATAATTATTTCCTAGCACAAACACAAAATAAACTATTTTGAAGAATGTGGGTAACCAAACAGTTGATGGTCCCCAGTGATTTCCACATTATATATTTTTTTTCCTACTATGAAAATGAATGGGGACCAGCAACTGTTTGGTTACCCACATTCTTCAAAATATTTTCTTTTGTGTTCAACAGAAGAAAGAAACTCATTCAGGTTTAAAACAACTTGAAAGTGAGTATGTGATGACAGGATTTTAATTTTTGGGGTGAACTATCCCTTTAATACGGTGGCCGAGAGAGCTCAACGCGCTGCAAATGAAGAAAACATCATCAGTTTGACAACACACGTGCTGCAAACTCCACAACACTTACAAATAGTGAAACGCGCTGCAAATAAAGAAAACATCTTCATCAGTTTGACAACATGCGCTGCAAACTCCACAACACTAACAAATAGTGAAAGGCGCTGTCCGTAATGATTACCGAGACGGGACTAAAATCACTGAGAAGCTGTGGTAATAATTACTTTACCCGCACCTCCCCATGTAAAACTAATCCCGTCCGAATAGGGCTTAAGTGTATAAATTAACGCGATGTCAACCACGACGCTGAACTTTTACACTGTACTGTTGATGCATTGAAAAGAATAAAAGAAAGAAACTAGGCTAACGTTGTTGCAACATCAAAATGTCATTAAACGCGTGAACTATACTTAAAAACGCCCTGACAGAAATCTTTTGCAAACAGTAGACCTATGCATTTACTAAAAACTGGAGTTTTCTCACTGTAACTTCTTGCAAAACAGTCTCAGACCGTCCGTATAGGCTAACATTACTCACCGTTTCTTTATAAGTCAGCTTTCTAAGATATATGTTTCTAGCAAATCAGTTGTCTCCGTAGTATGGGAATGTGTTTGTTCTTCCTTGCCGCTTTGTATCTGGCACCTGAGTTAAGTGTGTGCTATTATGTAATAAGTGTTCCGTGCTGCTCCTGCAGGGGGCGCTGAATGATCAGAAAGGAGAGTTATGTGTTTGGCAGTCACAGTGGGAATGTCAGGTAAAACACCAGAAATTTCTGTCTCTCATTTCTCATTTTATTACAGCTGCAAAGCAGCTTATACCGGTGATGTTCATTAAGCAGCAAGTGATGCATTTACAGGCATTTAACATTAATAATAATAATCATCATAATTTAAACCTGTCATACTACAGCCTTTTTGTAAATCATGTATGGCTCAAGTGGCTTTCTTTATTATTATTGCACGATTACCATCAACATCACCATTGTTCAAACACTGTAAAAAAATGAATTGTAAGAACTGTAAAAAAGCTAAATTGGAGAGAGAAGGCAGACAGGATCCGGAAAAGACTTGAACTCAGGATTCATGGTGCACAACATCACCATATGTCAGCACACTGTCCACAAAGCTATTGGGAAGTGCAAGCCTGAGCTAGTTTGATACATATTAGAACCTCATGGGTGGGTGGGGGGGGAGAAAGGAATGGAATCCCAAATATACAGCTGTCGAAATCCGCCTCCAAAAATGAAAATTTGAAGTTTATCTGCTTACCCCTAGGGCATCCAAGATGTTGGTGACTTTGTTTCTTCAGTAAAGCACAAATGATGATTTCAACCATTGTGGTCTGTCAGCCGTATAATGCATGTCTATAAAAGTAAAATAAAACATGCTCAGACAAATCCAGATTAAACCCTGCGACTCATGACGACACATTGATGTCCTAAGACATGAAATGATCGGTTTGTGTGAAAAACCGAACAATATTTACATATTTTTTTTTATGTCCAACTGCCCTCCACATCCGGTGTGTGAGGTCTGATGATGGAAGTGATCTCCCACGCTTATACTTCAATGAGTGCGACAGATCACTTCCGTCATCAGAACGCGTTTTAAGATCCTCACATACCGGATGATCAAGGCAGTTGAATATAGTGGTGTTTTAGAGGTAAAAATGATATAAATATTGTTCGGATTCTCACACAAACCGATCGTTTCGTGTCTTAGGACATCAATGTGTCGTCACGAGCCACAGGGTTCTGGGGACACCAGAGACTTATATTACATCTTGTGAAAAGGGGCATGATAGGTCCCCTTCAAGATACTTTTTCAAATAAGAAATGCAAGTTACTTTGTTTTCCCATTATGACATCTCTCCTGCCCCCACGATGAGAAATCAGGAGTAAGTGCAGAGGTGTATGTGTGCTGTGTGAACATGGTTGTTAGTTTCTAGACTAAATGTGAGCATTTGCTCATCTCACTTGCAAAAAACAGATTCAGTATTTTTCAAATAGAATAAAAACAGTGAAATACAAACTCAGAATATTATGCAAATCACACAAATATACTTTTGAATTTAATCTCACTTTATTAACCAATGTCTTTGCTGCTGACCTTTAATGATCCAATTCAACCATACAAAGAAGCAAAAATGACTTTAGGTAAACATCACATTTGTGTTTCTTTTTTTCTGTATATGAAATTGCATACTTCCCTACTGTTTCACAAGCAAAAAACAGTATGTGACAAATAAAATATGTCCAAATTCACAGTATTGATAAAAGAGTAGGCAAAAAGTACCCAGATGACCTGCTACTTTTGGAGAGATTATGAAGTGTGCATATGATGGACACTTTACTATCACATAAGGCCACGGGAGAGGATTTGTGAATGGCAGTGAAGCGACTCAACTGACACTGGTTGGTCACATGTTAATGACAACATGGCGGAGGTAGTATGTCTGGATTCTAAAGCATTTTTTATTTTTTTTATTTAAATTCATTATTGTAAAAATGCACATTAAGTATTAATTGATATATATTTGTTTACAATATAAAGTATTACATCACGTCTCAGTATGCTGCAAGAGCATGGCACAAAGAAATGCTCTTTATGCTTACAGAACTGAAACTTTGGGTTTAACCGCGTTTTTTAAGGCGAAAGCATCCGAGATGAAGGTTGGCATGTAGGAGAGAGGCAGCCAGAAGAACTTGGCATCCCAGCCTGGAGAATATCTGGTACGGGGATGGACCGCAGCCACAGCATGCTCCATACAGCTCACCACCTTCATCAGATCTGGATCCAACATCTTCTCAATCTTCTCCTTAATCACCAGCTTTGCTACAAAAACAATTACTAGTTATAACTTTTATAACTTTTAGTAATTAGGAAGTGTGACCTTTATTTGCTATGATTTTAAACTGGTTATTGGATTTGAACTCACTTTTGTCGATGAAGTCACAGCCGTACTCATCCTTCACCTCCTGAGGCAACTTATTCCATAATCTCTCCATGTGACTCTCAAAGACAGTGGAGTCAGTAACAGTTGTTTTGAAGAATCCAGGTTCAATGCATAAAACCTTCACTCCAAACGGTGCCATGTTCCTCCTGCAGAGTGATATAGATATAGTCACGGCGGCATAACTAAAATTAACAGATTTTAAATCAATTCTGGTAATATTGTTTGTTTGGTGGTAAAGTTTAACTGACCTAGTTACATTTGCACCTGTTAGAGAATTTTCTGAAATTATATATATATATGAAGTATATATCCCAGTGTATATATATGAAAAACTTAAACTTAAAAACATAACCAAAAATTGCCCTGGCAACTAACTGAAATAAATAAGTTGAAGTACTACAATTACTAAAATTACAACTGAAATAAAAATTAAATAAAGCTATTAAATGTTAAAAATATATACATCTTTTATCATGAGTGGCTATTCACAGTTGAAGTTATAAGCTGCTGAATTTTGACTGGCTGCTGGCACTCACTTGTGCTGTCTTATCTTATATTTTTAGGATATGTTTGCACTTGCAGAAAGTGCTCGCCCAATTTACATTTCATCGGTTGAATGGTTGCAGAGCTCGATAGAAATGCAGAGAAATGCTTTGAATCTGAATTCGGTTGATTTTGTCAGGATTTTGTCATTTAGTGGTTACTGGACATACTAACCTTAGACTGTCATTAAAAGCTTCTACTCCATACTTAGTAATGCAGTACGCCCCTCCCAGGGTACTAATCCGTCCAAACACACTGGCCACGTTGACCACTCTGCCCTTGGCTTTCTTAATGAGCGGTAACACACTCAGAGTAACGGCTACAACCCCGATCAGATTGACATCGATCATTTGTTTGAAGTCCTCGATATCCAGCCAGTCGTTGGGAGCAGTTGGGAAAGAAATACCAGCATTGTTGACCACGGCCCACAGACCTGCAAACACACACACACACACACACACGCACATTACAAAATACAACCGTTTTCTTTCATCACAAGGGACTGCTAAATACAAAGCTTTGGTAAAGAAACTACAACTTCATTAAAGAACACTATGAGAAAACAAAATATAAGCTTTCCAAAGGCCTTAATAATAATAAAAAACAAATATATGACATCTAAAGTATGTAAGGTAGTACATCTAGATCTCTTTTATTGAATCCAAAAGGATTAAATTATATTTTGCTACATATAAAGATATTTTAAAAGATTTTGAAGTGTCAAAAGGTCATACGGTTTAACCATCCAAAGGCCAAATCAGCCATTTCATTTATGATTTTAAAATGTAATAAAAGTATATATTTTTCATTCTGGCATGATTTTATAACATCATATATCAACATAGTGCAAAATGATATTCAAATTATGTGTAAAAGTGGTTGCTTTGTTATCAGAAAGAATGTCCGGAAAAATGAATTTCATTGACGGCATTCAGAGTAACCAATATAAAGGGACCATTTTGGATCAATTCATGCGGTCAAAATCATGTGACAGGATGTGACATCATTTAGACACCTGCAAAGGACCACATGGTCATGAAGCAAAGTAACTCTCTTTTAACAATTTGAAAGATTAAGTATATATATATATATATATATATATATATATATATATATATATATATATATATACATACAGTATATAGCTGTTACAGTCTGTCTAGTTTCAGTTTAAGTTTTTATGGACTTTCAGTTTGTTTTCATTGGTCACATGTTCTGTTGTCACATGTTCTGTTTCCTGCCATCATCATTAGTTAATTTGCATCACCTGTGTCCCATTAATTAACCCTGTTATGTTTGCTATTTAAGATCCTCCCGTTCACTCAGTTTTGGTCCGTTCACCATCTGACTATGTTTTGTTGCACCTGTCTGCCTGTTCTCCTGAGGACTGTTTTATTAAACTAGTTTTTGGCTATATTCTCCTCGTCCTGCAACCAGCCGTGACAGATGAACGGGCCGCCCTACTTTGATGAACGGGCAATGTTCATCACCGTGCCCCGGGAAAGCCACGACTTTATTTCTTTTTCCACTAACTTTTATTTTTTTGGCCAGCCAGAGCTTGCTGGAGGATGAAACCCTCAACACTCTGTTCTGGATCGGGGCCAACTTCCACCACGTCACCCACCTTCCAGACACCACCAGACTTAATTGGAGGGAAGCAGTATTAAGGTGTCTGGAATGCGTGGGGTCCCGATCCAGAACCCGGCCAGACCCAGATCCCAGCTCATCACCACCACGATCGACGACGCCTGAGCCCCCCGCAGACTGGAAGCTTCCGCCTGCTGCGACGCTAGAGACTACACCTGAGGACGAAAGGGTGGAACTCCCCATCACCCGGAGCCGAAACTCCACCATGAGTCTGACCAGAGGCGTGAGCTGATGTCGTCATCCATCGCCGAGGGAGTCCTCGTGGAGTTCAAGGGGATGGGTGCAAACCCTGCCCAACCCCCGCCACTGAGAGCGAGCACCAGATGGACTTAGACAGTTTTATTGAGTGTGGTGAGAAATTCCTTGTGTCCCTGCAATTCTTATGAATCTGAGTCTATGCCAGTCCTGTTATCCCCACCTAACCTCCCTCTCCCACTACTTCAAATAACTGCTATTAAGGACACTTTATTTTTGGGTTCCTGTGCCACTCTTCACATCCAGACCATCGCCAAGCCTGTTACCCAGTCATTGTTGCCTCCCATCAGTCCCGTCGAGTCACGTCATCCTCCTCTCAGTGGTGAGGCTCCATTGTGGTCCTGCTGGGAGTCTACTCTTCCTGGGCGTCATGAGCCTGTGGCTCCGCCTCCTGCCTCGTCATGCTCTGTCCTGCCTTGACCCGTCAACCTGGCTCCTGTGCCTACACTCCTCCTCCCCTCGACTCCAGCATCGACCATCGAGCATTCAGACTCGCCGGGCTCCCTCGGAACGTTGGCTCCCCCTGGGTCGGATGTCGCCAAGCCTCCGCTGCGGACTTGCGGGCCGTCTGCTGCTCTCCGGCCCTCCGCCCTTTCGGCTTCGGCAAGCTCCGCCCTCCCTCAGGCTCCACCTCCGCCCTCGGTTGCACCATCTTGTCTCGAAGAGTTGTCGCTGCTGCTTTGTCGTGGTCTCCCAGGTCGTAGGCATTCCATCACCGCCTTGGACTTAAGTCTACACGGTGGGCTCCACCTTCGAAGGCTCCAAGGTGCGTAATGTTAGTCTGTCTAGTTTCAGTTTATATGGACTTTCAATTTTTCATTGGTCACATGTTCTGTTGTCATGTGTTCTGTTTCCTGCCATCATTAGTTCATTTGCATCACCTGTTTCCCATTAATTAACCCTGTTATGTTTGCTATTTAAGTTCCTCCCGTTCACTCAGTTTTGGTCTGTTCACCATCTATGTTGTGTTGCACCTGTCTGCCTGTTCTCCTGTGGTGTTTTATTAAACTAGTTTTTGGATATATTCTCCTCATCTGTTACCTTCCTGCAACTAATGATGGGCAGAGCGAGGCTTCGTGAAACACTGAAGCAGTTGAATCAAATGTGCCGTGATGATTCGAGGCTTCGAAACAATCTGACACTTGACTCCACGGTGACCCCTAGTGGTCAAAAGAGTGTAAATGCAACAAAACTCAAACTAAACATGCAGTAAAAACATCTTTTACAAATATATTGCAAATGTTTTATTGAAAGTAAAATCTATTAAATGCAATTAACTAATTCTCTAATAAGATTAGGCTACATATAGAGTGACTGTATATCTGTTCTTTTATCATTTTTCAAGGCTTGTTTCTCTGTTCCATGGCTCAAGCTAAACAGGCCAATAAGGGATTAATAACTACCATTATTCATTTTAATTATTCTAATGTCTAATTAAAGGTACAATATGTAAAATTTTTGCAGTAAAATATCCAAAAACCACTAGGCTAGTGTTATATATTTTGTCCAGCTGATTACTAACAATATCTCTAATGTTTTCAACTACTTGTAAATCATGAGAAATTTCCCATTCTAAACAGTGACACGGGGCAGTGCAGTCGCCTGTCAATGACGTCAGTTACCTTTGTTACCGCCTTTACTGACGTAGAAACCACATGACAACAGTGCCGTGGACAAATGCGGAAGTAGAGTCTAGCGTCCAGCAAACCACTAGCTTGCTTCAAGCAGTTCCTTATTTACTTCTTGCACGTTTTATGGTGGATTGTGTTAATTATTTATGGAACATAATTACTGTTTACCATCTGCCGCTGGTTCTGTCGACAAGGACAGAATAGGCTTCTAGCGACCTCTAGCGGAAAAAAATATCACAAATTGTACCTTTAAAACATCTACAAATTTATAAAACTGATCAGAGATCAGGTAAAACCCATAGACACTTGTTCAATGCTTCTCAGTGAATCTGCATGATTCATATGTTAACTTTATCATCACCCTCTACCGGTGAACCACTGAAATTTTGAACTGTTTTGAAATGTTTCGAAACAGTGAGGACGTAATGAAGCCTCGTTTACTAAAATCACGTGACTTTGGCAATTTGATACACGCTCCGAATCACTGATTCGAAACAAAAGATTCATGAAGCTTCGGAGCTTCATGAAGCATGTGTTTCGAAATCGGCCATCACTATCTGCAACCAGCTGTGACAATAATTTGTGTATATGTATTGATTTTATAAAGTTCACTCAAATGAAAGCTATTATGGATGTTATATAATCTCTTTGAATTTTAACTTTTTCCATCAAATCTTAAAACTGCAAATGCATTCTTAATTGAATTCTGAATTGGTCATAGACCTGATAACATCATATATATATATATATATATTTTTTTTTTTTTTTTTTTTTCAGCTCTCAAAAACAAATGTTTCAAATAGGGCTGTGAATCTTTGGGTAGACAGCAATTCACGATTCATAGGTATTCGATTCAAGAACAATTTTTGCAAATTCAGAACGATTAAATTCAAGATGCATCACATTAAAATTCAATGTGATTTGATTCTGCATTTTAATATGCATTTATAGGGATATTGAAATGCTTCCCTCAACGTGTCTTAGTCAGGGTACGAATTACACAGCGGCCTTCAGGGGGTCAGAGAGTAAGGGCAAAAACAAACCTATTGTTCATGTTAGTTCTCAATGAAGCTACATAACTTTAATAGCCCTATAAAAATTGGCATTTGTGGAAATTTACATAAGCCAAAACTTTAAAAGGGCTTTAAAAGTATTTTTAGGCCTAGTTCATGTTAAATGTAGTGTTAAAGACTACACAACCTTATTAAACTCTTCCAGGTACATTAAACATAATACTTACATGGAGAGACTATCATGTACTTTCCCAACTAATCCTAAACTAACTTTTCTTCACGGAATAGTTATAAAAACAAAGTCGCTTTAAAGGGATAGTTCGCCCAAAAATGAAACTTTGATGTTTATCTGCTTACCCCCAGTGCATCCAAGATGTAGGTGACTTTTTTTCTTCAGTCGGACGCAAATTATGATTTTTAACTGCAACCGCTGCCGTCTGTCAGTCAAATAATAGCAGTAGATGGGAACTTCAACTATAACAGTAAATAAAACTTGCTTAGACAAATCAAAATTAAAACCTGCGGCTCGTGACGACACATTAATGTCCTAAGACACGAAACGATCGGTTTGTGCGAGAAACCGAACATTATGTATATCATTTTTACCTCTAATACACCACTATGTCCAACTTCGTTCAGTTTCCTGTTAGTGAGGTCAAAAAACGCGTTGTGATCACTTCCGTTGTCAGAGCGCGATCAGACCTCACTAGCCGGAAGCTGAACGAAGTTGGACATAGTGGTGTATTAGAGGTAAAAAATTATATAAATACTGTTCGGTTTCTCGCACAAACCGATCGTTTCCTGTCTTAGGACATCAATGTGTCGTCACGAGCCGCAGGGTTTCATTTGGATTTGTCTATGGAAGTTTTTTCGACTCTTATTGTTCAAGTTCCCAATCACTGCTATTATTTGACTGACAGACGGCAGCGGTTGTAGTTAAAAATCATAATTTGCGTTCGACTGAAGAAAAAAAAGTCCTCTACATCTTGGATGCCCTGGGGGTAAGCAGATAAACATCAAATTTTCATTTTTGGGTGAACTATCCCTTTAAGACTAGTCATTTCACTCGGCGGCCATCTTTGAAACGCCTCTCGGGCATCCTGGGCATCATGCAATCTCTTTGAATGGGGAAACATCAAATTCTCCAAAACTGTTCACCAACCTTACGATTAAATGTCATCTTTGAAATCACCAATGAAATCTAACGACCGCTTTATTTCAGCAGTTTCCTCGCACTTTCAGTGTAAAGACATTGAGTTCTTACTTTCATTTATCATTCATTGAACTGTGCGTATGCATTTAGACACTTAGGCTACATTATGCGTTTGCTCCGTCCATGCAATAATGGGCGCCTTGAAACTGCTCAGGTAATGTCAATGAACCATTTCCGACGTTTCCAAGCAATAAAAGCGTTTTATTTCAAGAGTAGTGACCGCGCAATGATTTTATCAATGGCTTGAGAAGTTTGACTCCGGACTATTGCTGTCTTAATAGAGAACTGTCATATGTTTATGTGAACAGCAGTGGAGAGCTCAAACATGGGCTACGGACTGAGCGCGAGCGAAATCCAGTGAAAGGCGGTAAAGAGTGCAGCCGCGCGTATCAGTGAAGGAGAGCTGGGAAGGCGCAAAACATATTCACCAATTCGTGCATGTAGTAATTTAATGTTTATATATTTTAAAGCACTGAATCACCATATAATCGCGATTAATCCGATTATTTGCATTTTACATCGATTATCAACCGAAATAAACGATTCACGATTCAAAAAACATGTTTCAAGATCGATGTATAGGCATCGTCAGGATTTGTGATCGATGCATCGAGAAAACGAGTGAATCGTGACACCCGTAGTTTCAAAGCATTTCAGAACTAATAAGACAACCTCTTTCTGTGACTTACCCGTCTGTCCCACCAGGGTTTTAATGGTGTCGGCTGTTTTTTTAATGCTGTCATTATCAGTGACATCCAAATGCAGCGCTGTGAGTTTGTCGGAGCAGGCCTTCTTCAGCTCATCCTCTCCCTTCTCTGTGTAGCAGCCTGCGATGACACGGAAACCCTTCGTGTCCAGGTGTCTGGCCAAGAGATTCCCAAAACCTGTGTCACAGCCTGTGATATACACAAACTTCTCCGATTTGTTGGGAACTCTTCCCAGTTCTCTGAACCACCGATAGACAAAGAGCAAGACTATGAGACCAACAACGTACAGGAACATGTCTGCAAAAGAAAAGTAAATTTTCATAAGAAAATGATTCACATTTATCAACAAAATATACATGAGAGAGAGCACATTTGGTCAAAGTTCGACTCATAAAGTACCAAGTGAATCATTAACTCACTGCAGGACACTGCAAAACAGTAAGGATTTTGTAGTTCAATAAAAACAAAAGATACATTTAAAATAAAGATAAATGGCAGTATTTGATAAATAAAAGAATAATAATAATAGTAGGTTTTTTGTTTCTTTAACTTTTCACATTGGATAACTGTGCAAATGGGTGATTGCGAAATGCTCAGATTCGTGAACGAATCGTTCTTTTTGATTCGGATGTTCTCAAAGAATCAGTTGAACCGGTTCATATGAATCGGACGGAATCAACAATTCATTGAAGCGTTTATTTCAAGCGGAGTGAACTGGTGGAAGGAATAATATAAAACAGTCGTTAAAGTACTTTTGATTTTAAATACTATAGCATATGGGTGAACGAGGATTTGACAGATGTTACGGAAAGTAAGTTCAATGTCGCAAAAAAGGTAACTTGATTTTATGAGTTTTATCAATGCACATACGAAATAGCGTTGTTTTTCATTTTTTTTAAATTATAATGTGCAAAAATGTTTATTCGAGAGATGTACTTGTCTTTTACATTATTGTTTATAGTAAATGCAAAAGATTTAGATTCGTTTAGAAATGACTTGTTTTTATAAGATGAATCGCGGCTGCAACAAATTGAACTGGGGCGCATGAAATTACAATAAATTTAATAATAATAATAAAAACGTAATATCTGCTTAGATTTACTTTGATATATTAACTAGCTTTTTTGAAACTGTTTTCACATCACGTGATTGCGAATTGACATAAAAGAACGGCTGTTTGTTCTGAACAAATGAACTGTTTGAAAGAACCGATTCCCGAAAGTGATTCGGATCTCACTTCACTAAATCAACGCGATGTCAACCACGAAACTGAACTTTTACACTGTACTGTTGATGCATTGAAAAGAATGAAAGGAAGAAACTAAGCTAACGTTGTTGCAACATCAAAATATCATTATGCGCGTGATCAATACTACTTGAAAATGCCCTGACAGAAATCTTTTGCAAACAGCATGCATTTACTAAAAACTGGAGTTTTCTCACTGTAACTTCTTGCAAAACAGTCTCAGACCGTCCGTATAGGCTAACATTACTCACCGTTTCTTTATAAGATATCTGTTTCTATCTGATCTCTGTTGTTCTCCCTAACGCTTTGTATCTGGCACCGGTTAACCGAGTTAAGTGTGTGCTATTATGTAATAAGTGTTCCGTGCTGCTCCTGCAGGGGGCGCTGAATGATCAGAAAGGTGAGTTTGTTGTGTTTGGCAGTCACAGTGGGAAGGTCAGGTAAAACACCAGAAAATTCTCTCTCATTTCTCATTTTTCTTACAGCTGCAAACAGCTTATATCGGTGATGTCCAAGTGTTGCATTTACAGGCATTTAACATTAATAATAATAATCGTCATCATGTTTGGCTCAAGTGGCTTTCTTTATTATTATTGCACGATTACCATCAACATCACCATTGTTCCAACACTGTAAAAAAAAGAAAGAATTGTAAGAACTGTAAAAAAAAAAAAGAAGCTAAATTGGAGAGAGAAGGCAGACGGGATCCGGAAAAGTCCATGAGCCTAGACTTGACCTCGGGATTCATGGTGCACAACATCACCATATGTCAGCACACTGTCCACAAAAGTATTGGAAAGTGCAAGCCTGAGCTAGTTTGATACATATTAGAACCTCATGGGTGACAGAATCCCAAATATACAGCTGTCAAAATCCGTCCCCAAATGATGAGAGATGTTGATGCATTGCCTTAAAAGATGCTGATTCTATTCTGTTTGTGGATGGACTTTAACCAGCATCAGTTTAAATGTTTTATTCATAGTTCACCCAAAAATTAAAATTTGAAGTTTATCTGCTTACATTTAAGATGTAGGTGACTTTGTTTCTTCAGTAGAACACAAATGATGATTTTTAACTCGAACCGTTGCCATCTGTCAGTCGTATAATGCATGTCAATGGGAACTTTGTCTATAAGAGTAAAAAAAAAAACATGCACAGACAAATCCACATTAAACCCTGCGGCTCGTGACGACACATTGATGTCCTAAGACACGAAACGATCGGTTTGTGTGAGAAACTGAACAGTATATAATTTTTTACCTCTAATACACCACTATGTCCAACTGCGTTGAGCATCCGGTGTGTGAGGTCTGATGATGGAAGTGATCTCTCGCGCTTATACTTCAATGAGTGCAAGAGATCACTTCCGTCATCAGAACGCGTTTTCAGACCTCACATACCAGATGTCCACAAAGCCATCGGGAAGTGCGAGACTTAGCTAGTTTGGGGGAGGAGAATTTGACGGCAATTATACAGCTGTTGAAAACATCCCCCTCCCCCATATGATGATGAACTTCAGACACATTCTGGAGACACCAGAGACTTATATTACATATCGTGAAAAGGGGCATTATAGGTCCTGTTTAAAGGGATAGTTCACCCAAAAATGAAAATTTGATGTTTATCTGCTTACCCCCAGGGCATCTAAGATGTAGGTGACTTTTTTTCTTCAGTCGGACGCAAATTATGATTTTTAACTGCAACCGCTGCCGTCTGTCAGTCAAATAATAGCAGTGATTGGGAACTTCAACTATATCAGTACATAAAACTTGCTTAGACAAATCAAAATTAAACCCTGCGGCTCGTGACGACACATTAATGTCCTAAGACACGAAACGATCGGTTTGTGCGAGAAACCGAACAGTATTTATATAATTTTTTACCTCTAATACACCACTATGTCCAACTTCGTTCAGCTTCCGGCTAGTGAGGCTAGTGAACCGATCGTTTCGTGTCTTAGGACATCAATGTGCCGTCACGAGCCGCAGGGTTTAATTTGGACTTGTCTATGGAAGTTTTTTCGACTCTTATTGTTCAAGTTCCCAATCACTGCTATTATTTGACTGACAGACGGCAGCGGTTGCAGTTAAAAATCATAATTTGCGTTCGACTGAAGAAAAAAAGTCATCTACATCTTGGATGCCCTGGGGGTAAGCATATAAACATCAAAGGGATAGTTCACCCAAAAATGAAAATTTAAGTTACTTTTTCAAATAAGTAATGCTTTGTTTTCCCATTATGACATCTCTCCTGCCCCCACGATGAGAAATCAGGAGTAAGTGCAGAGGTGTATGTGTGCTGTGTGAACATGATGGTTAGTTTTTTAGACTAAAATGTGAGTGTCGAGTATTCTTCAAAAAGAATAAAAACAGTGAAATACAAACTCAGAATATTATGCAAATCATCATTAATCAAATGTCAAATTACACACACATACTTTATGTATTTAATCTCACTTTATTAACCAACGTCTTTGCTGCTGACCTTCAATGATCCAATTCAACCATACAAATAAGCAAAATGAATTTAGATAAACATCACATTTGTGTTTCTTTTTTTCTGCATTTGAAATTGCATACTTCCCTACTGTTTCACAGGAAAAAAACAGTATGTGACAAATATATGTCCAAATTCACAGTATTAATAAAAGAGTAGGCAAAAAGTACCCGGATGACCTGCTACTTCTGGAGAGATTATGAAGTGTGCATATGATGGACACTTTACTATCACATAAGGCCACGGGAGAGGATTTGTGAATGGCAGTGAAGCGACTCAACTGACACTGGTAGGTCACATGTTAATGACAACATGGAGGATGTAGAACGTCTGGATTCTAAAACATTTTTTTTTTAAATAGTTTTTATTTAAATTCAATATAAGTATTAATTGAGATTACATATATTATTTGTTTACAATATAAAGTATTACATCACGTCTCAGTACGCTGCAAGAGCATGGCACAAAGAAATGGCTCTTTATGCTTACAGAACTGAAACTTTGGGTTTAACCGCGTTTTTTAAGACGAAAGCATCTGAGATGAACGTTGGCATGTAGGAGAGAGGCAGCCAGAAGAACTTGGCATCCCAGCCTGGAGAATATCTGGTACGGGGATGGACCGCAGCCACAGCATGCTCCATACAGCTCACCACCTTCATCAGATCTGGATCCAACATCTTCTCAATCTTCTCCTTAATCACCAGCTTTGCTACAAAAACAATTACTAGTTATAACTTTTATAACTTCTAGTAACAATAATTATTTTCTATGATTTGAAACTGGTTATTGGATTTGAACTCACCTTTGTCGATGAAGTCACTGCCGTACTCATCCTTCACCTCCTGAGGCAACTTATTCCATAATCTCTCCATGTGACTCTCAAAGACAGTGGAGTCAGTAACAGGTGTTTTGAAGAATCCAGGTTCAATGCATAAAACCTTCACTCCAAACGGTGCCATGTTCCTCCTGCAGAGCAAAGAAAAACACATATAGTCAAAGACAAATATAGTCACGGCGGCATAACTATAACTGCCAGATTTAAATAATAAACCCTGGTAGTATTGTTTGTTTGGTGGTAAAGTTTAACTGACCTAGTTACATTTGCACATATTAGAGAATGTTTTATATATACACACACTATATATATATATACACAGTGCCCAGCATAAATGAGTACACCACCTCTGAAAAGTAACATTTTAAACAATATCTCAATGAACACACACAAAAAAAAAAAAAAAATCCAAAATGTTGACAAGACTAAGTTTAATATAACATGTTTATCTTATAACATGAAAGTAAGGTTAATAATATAACTTAGATATATATAATATATATAATATATTCTATAATATAATAATATCGATAATATTAAAACTTTGACTAAAACTGAAAAGTTTTGATGCAAAAATGAGTACACCCCACAACAAAAACTACTACATCTACTTTGTATGGCCTCCATGATTTTTAATGACAGCACCAAGTCTTCTAGGCGTGGAATGAAGTTGGCGACATTTTGCAACATCTATCTTTTTCCCATTCTTCAAGAATGAGGTCTTTTAGAGACTGGATGCTGGATGGAGAGTGATGCTCAACTTGTCTCTTCAGAATTCCACATAGGTGTGGAAATGGTGATTGGGTTCAGATCAGGAGCCACTGAATCACTTTCACCCTGTTCTTCAGAAATCCAACAGTGGTCTAAGTTTAGGATCATTGTCATGTGCACAACGACCAAGGGCACAGAGTGATGTAGCATCTTCTCTTTCAGTATAGAGCAGTACATCTGTGAATTCATGATGCCATCAATGAACTGCAGCTGCCTGACACCAGCAGCACTCATGCAGCCCCACATAAGGACACTGACACCACCATGTTTCACTGTAGGCAGCATGCATTTTTCTTTGTATTCCTCACCTTTGCGACAGTTTTGAAGCCATCAGTTCCAAAAACATTTATCTTGGTCTCATCACTCCAGAGTATAGAGTCCCAGTAGTCTTCATCTTTGTCAGCATGGGTCCTGGCAAACTCTAGGAGGGCTTTTTTGTGCCTGGGCTTTAGGAGGGTCTTCTTTCGTGGACGGCACCCATGCATGCCATTCCTCTGCAGTGTACGGCGTATTGTGTCACGGGAAATAGTCATCCCAGTTTGGCTTTCTACTTCTTTAGATAACTGCAGTGAACTTGCATGTCGATTTTCTTAAACTCTTCTTATCAGAAGACGCTCCTGTCGAGATGTTAACTTCCGTGGACGACCTGGACATCTCTGTGAAATGGTTGCAGTTCCGTCTTTTTTAAATTTTTGTACCACTTTTGCTACAGTATTCTGATAAGTAAAGCTTTGCTGATCTTGTGACATTTCTCTTCCATGTGGTGCCATTGCTGACAGTAAGAAATGGGGTTTTAACACCCTTTTATAGTTAAATGTCTGCTGGACACCTGTGCAATGAATAATTAGACTCACCTGTGGTTGAATTCTTGTTAAATTAGACATTGGCAGTCTAAAATTTAGCTTTGCTCCAGAGACTTTCAGAGAGGTGTACTTCTTTTTGCATCACCCTAATTTGAGTAAAACTGAAAATTTTGTTCTCCAATTTATATAGTAACAGTTTTCCTGTTACTAATATATACCAGCAGTATTCTCTGGTTGATTTACTGTTATTGCTCACCTGAGCATTAGGAGGCGCTCTATTTAATGTGTATAGGTGGCCTATTTAAGGGAACAAAGAAGGAGAAATGGCAGGAAAAATCTGAAGATAGACAAGACTTAGCATTTGAAGTTTAACACAGTTTGTTTAGAATAAGGCAGTTAAGGATAGAGGTAAATTTCCTCTGGGTACCTGCACATGTGGGTGTGGATGGAAACGAAGAAGTAGACGCATAAAATCATCCACAAATAGAAATTAAGTTAGCTTTAAGTAAAGCTGAATTCAAGAGAGTGATCACATTTGAAGTAAGAAAGAAATGGCAAAAGTTATGTAATAGTGGGTCTAAAGGAAGACATCTTTTCCAGATTCAGGAGTATGTTGGAAATGAGAGGAAAAGATATGGGAATAGGAAGAAGGATGTTATTATTTTAAGATTAAGAATTGGACATACAGCATTAAACAATACTCTGTATAAAATAGGTAAGCATGAATCGGGAGAGTGTGACAAATGTGGAGAATTAGAAACAGTGATGCATATTCTTAATGAGTGTTCTGCACATGAAAGGGAGAGATTCCAATTAATACAATAATTAGGATGGTTGGGAATTGATAATATTTCTTTGGTTGTGGCCTTTTTACCCTGGTTGAGGAACTTTAGAGTTCTAAGCTCATCTGTAAGTAATTGTCATTGTTTTTTTTTGTTTGTTTTTTTTTGTTAATAACTCATGTTCATAGCACATGGTTATGGTTTGTTTGAATTTTGTTTACAGAGGGTTTGTGTTCTGAACGTATATAAATTACTTGGGGGCTTAAACAAATGAGAAGAGTGTAACTAAGGGTTGATTTCCATTTACTACTTGATTGTTACCTGTTGCTAGACAACGTTTTACTTCAAACATTGACAAAGCTCTCTGATGATTGAACTCTGCCATTTTAAGTACTGTTTTCTCTATTCATTTTCAACAGTCAGAGCAAAGCTAATGGTCCTAATTGATGAGAAACTGTGCTTTGTGTTGGACTGTATTTTTTTATCCTCTGGTTCCAAATGTTTGACTGTCAGATATTGATGTCATGTTGAATAATGAATGTTTTGTGTGACTGTTTTATACACTTGACTCATAAGTAACATTGGTCTGGTTGGTCCCTTATTTTATGTAGCACTTAAATAAAAGTTAACGGAATAGGTGTTACAATATTATTAACCTTACTTTCATGTTATAAGTTAAACAGATGTTATAAAAAACTTGAATAAAAATTGTTTTTGTGTTCACTGAGATATTGTTTAAAATGTTACTTTTTAAAGGGGTTGTACTCATTTACGCTGAGCACTGTATATAAAACTTAAAAAAATTACATAACCAACAATTGCCCTGGCAACAAACTGAAATAAGTTTAAAAGGCACAATATGTAGTTTTTCGCCACTAGAGGTCGCTTATTCAGAAAGAAGGTGTAGCTTGATGATGCCGTGATTTCGCTGAATCATGGGAGTTGTTTTCTTCACGTCTACAGCTGATGGAAAAGAATCTGACAGGGCTCGGGTAGAAATCATATTAATGGATGAGCTTATGTATTAAAGATCTATTAACATTACCTTAGCATGACGCAGGGTATGGCTGAAAGCTGTTGGAGCAGAAACGATGCCACTAGAACGTTTGCTAATGAGAGACGAGCGTGACACACGGCACGAGAGCAGTGGATCTTTAACACAGTCGCTGCTTCCACTTCTTCCGATCAAGTGTATGTGGGGTAACGCAGCGCTGCTTTATCATATTAGATACATTTGTGTGTTGAAAGTTATTATAGTGCTACTTTGCGTTCACTCAGCGGCTGCTATGAGACACTTGTTGCACACTGCAGTAAGCTAGATCGATATTGGACATGGTAAAACATCTAAATCAAGAAAATGAGATTTAAACAATAAGACTTACTGTGTTGATCTACATAACAATGATTAGTTTTCTGTCAATGAATATATCCAAACAGTATTTTTGTAGTTGCTCACGTCTAATAAAACACATAATAAATTAAAGTGTCTTTGGTTTCCATTGTTTCTACAAAATAAAAACAGAAATCGAGGGTAATGCAGATAAGATGTCATCGACAGGCAACGAAATGACACGGTCCGTGTCCTGGTTAAAATTGCTTATTTCTCTGGATTTAAACATTCTTGGAAACATTTGGGATAATGTAAGTACACAAGTCAAAAAAATATATAACATTGTTCTAGTGGTTTTTGGATTTTTTTATTCTAAAAATCTTACATATTGTGCCTTGTAATTACTAAAATTATTAACTACAACTGAAATAAAAATTAAGTTATTAAATGTTAAAAATATAAAAAAATAATAGTATTTTAATACTAAAACAACACTGATTTTTCCACTGTTAATGAGATTTTGAGAGTATGTCCTAAAATTGTCTCTTTTAAGAGTGCCCAATGTTTGGACATATTGCACTCTCAATATACAAAATCTCAAGTATTCAGAATTAAGAGGAACTAAGATAGTCTGGACTGCGTTTGGTCGCAAGTTCCGTTGAATTATGTGAGTAATGACAGAAAATGCAACCATAGTTGGCTTTGGGAAACGCAGCCCTGAATAGTCCTGATATAAACAAGTGTAAATTTACTCATTATAGCGGCATTTTGTGGCCAGTTCTCACATACAGTGGTACACAGCCTTCTGCAGATGTTTGCACTTGCAGAATGTTTTGTTATGTTTGGACCTTGCATTCATAATATATGTTGATTAATCAAAGTGTACCACACCCACATATTACATTTGCTTGTATCTGAGAAATGCTTTGAATCTGAATTATTTTGATCGGTTTTTGTCATAAGGGTCTCCACAGGAATCATTACTGGACATACAAACCTTAGACTGTCATTAAAAGCTTCTACTCCATACTTAGTAATGCAGTACGCCCCTCCCACGGTACTAATCCGTCCAAACACACTGGCCACGTTGACCACTCTGCCCTTGGCTTTCTTAATGAGCGGTAACACACTCAGAGTAACGGCTACAACCCCGATCAGATTGACATCGATCATTTGTTTGAAGTCCTCGATATCCAGCCAGTCGTTGGGAGCAGTTGGAAAAGAGATACCAGCATTGTTGACCACAGCCCACAGACCTGAAAACACACACACACATTACAAAATACAACCGTTTTCTTTCATCACAAAAGATTGCTAAAGGTGACAGGAAGTGTCATGTGAAAATCATGTGAAGAAACTACTTGAGTCCAAAAACTTCATGAAAGAACACTATGAGAAAACAAAACATAAGCTTTTCAATAGGAAAATATTAGAAATGTAATTTGTTCAACAACAAGTTATGTAACGGAACATGAATAGTTAATTACATTAAAACATTTATTTTGACTATTCCTGATTTTCTTGACTGAAAATATAAATATATATGGGTCAATGACGTGACGTGTCATTTTTTTTGTTTTGTTTCAAGGGCCTTAATAATAAAACACAAAGATATGACATCTAAAGTATGTAAGGTAGTACATCTAGATCTCTTTTATTGAATCCAAAAGGATTTAGATATTTTGCAACATATAAATGTATTTTAAAGTTTTTGAAGTATCAAAAGGTCATTTGGTTTAACCGTCCAAAGACCACTACAGTCATTTCATTTGTGATCTTAAAATATCTTAAAATGTAATAAAATGTATATATTTTTCATTCTGATCAAGTCATGCAGTCAATATCATGTGACAGGATGTGACATCATTCAGACACCTGCAAAGGACCAAAGGACTAACTCTCTTTTAACAATTTGAGAAATTCATGTTTTCACTTGATCATACGCATCTCCCAAAACATCAGGTCATTCGATACAACCACTATAAAACATGGAAAATGTAATATTTTAACTTGTACTAAATATAAAATGTCTTGATTGTCCTTTTGCTAGCTAGCTAGATATTAGCCTGTTAGCATTGTTCTAAAAATTTCGTCATTCGGTAAAACTGAAATTTTGGTTAAACCAAATTACTTTTTTGGTGACAAATCTTGTACAAAATGAAGAAGCAGTCAGTAAGTATATTTTTATATATATACACACACACTATTTATGTATATTTTTATATATATAGTGTTTATATGTATATATTACTGACGACTATATATAATTTGATTTTATATATATTTATACATATACATATATATATATATATATATATATATATATATATATATATATATATATATATATATATATATATATATATATATATAAATAATACACAAACACACACACCACATTCCAAATTATTATGCAATTGACACATTAGTAAGATTTCAGTACAGTAAACATTCAGATTTTAGTTTTTCAAAGAAAATGTTTGTTTGTTTTTTTCTTTTTAGATAACTGGTATCAATCTCAGACATAATTAGCCAGATCTATGGAAACCCTAGAGGTTGTTCCACATTATTAAGCAAGTCACAGTTCTCATGCAATATGGGGAGGAATAAAGATCTTTCTGAAGATGAAAAGCATGAAATGGTCCAATGTTGTGCAAAAGGCATGAAAACAACTAATATTGTGTGAAAACTGAATGGAGATTATCAAATTATCATAAGATTTGTGAGTGATTTAGAGCACAAATGTTTCTCTTTGTGAGCTTTGGTTAGTGGTGGCTAAAATGCATCTTTACGCACAACTGCCAGCCTGCATGGAGAGCACCTTGAGACTCCAGAGACACCAGCAGCTTCAAATGTTTGCTGCTCAACACTGGCTTTTTTATAGCTGCCCTTTTAATACAATAAATTTTTATGACAGGAGCTTTCCTTAATAAGCCTTTATCTGACCGAGTTCTGCTGTGCTCTAAATCACTCACAAATCTTATGATAATTTCATAAGGAACACTTAATGGACAGTGACTTAACGTGTAATAAGACGGGTTCTGTTCATATTCTGGGCTCATCTGCTTTGCTGTAACTTACATAGTTTCTATGGGAGGAGAACGTTTAACATGAAATTAAACGTGTTGCATTCAAATTCTGGGCTATTAGTATGATGTTTACTTACATTACGCCAGCATTACGCCACGTTAAGCTTTTTATAATGTCCCGAAAATGGGACAAAATGGCGCTCCATTTCACATTTGTTTTCCACAAATAACTCAGCCAGCGTTCACCATTCTAATATGTTTTTAACTGTATAATATAAATTTTAACATCTTCCTCCACTATTTCCTAGTCCTACTGTACTGTCCGTGACCTAAAGTCCCAGAATGCAATGCGTTGCTGGCGTCACGTTCCCAGACCCTATCAAAGACTATAGAATAACAAAGGGGTCTTAAAGGGACTTTGACTCTATTCACACTGAAACAATGCTGCCGCTCAGTCTTTTGCCATTCAGTGGACGTGACTGCAGCCGTAACGATCGACTGTGACGTCACTTGCATACCCAACTGCGAGTTGTAACTCCATATTGCTTCAAGCACATCATTCTGCACCCGGAATGCGCATAAGCGGTTTGTTCTGCTGTTTTGAAGCGTTTCATATTATGATGGTTTTGCACACTGAGAGATTATAGCATATTTTGTTCTTTCGTATCTATATCTTGTTGCCCCATTAAAAAGCTGATCAATACATTTAAAATAAACATATTTTAATCTTAGATTATTATAAATACATATGTCTTTACATTAATATATAAATCTTTTTTTAATTTCATAAGAATGCATATAGTAATTTTAAACTTTATTAACATATTTAGATTTTATAAAATTACTGTGCAAAGTTTTTTTTCAAGAATTAGGCTAGCATACTTTTTGCTGCTGAATTATATAGTCACCTAGAATATTTATTTATTTATTTTTGGTCAGCTTATGATTATATATTTTTATTCATTTGTTATTTTTCTCTATAATGAAATAGTGTGTTTAGTGCATTCTGGATTGTGTTTAACAAATCAAAGAGTGACCATTGGTTTTACAAATACAGATATATAGATACAGGCCTCCACTAATTATTCTAGAAATAAATTAATACAACAAAGGTAACCTCTTTTGCTACATATTTGTTAATGGTTTAAATCTATACTCTACATGTTTGACCACATATTAACTATCATTTAGCCTATTATGTTGTGTGCATGACCATCACCAATAAATAAATTACTATTAGAGCACAAAATTGTTTACAAGATATTGATCTAGTCACTTAATTTTGCTCTCAGAATGCACCAGATTTATGCATTTAAATTTAAAATGTATTATAATATATAATATAAAAAACAAAAATGTTTTAAAGGATTTCAGAACTAATAGAAGACAATCACTTTCTGTGACTTACCCTTCTGTCCCACCAGGGTTTTAATGGTGTCGGCTGTTTTTTTAATGCTGTCATTATCAGTGACGTCCAAATGCAGCGCTGTGAGTTTGTCGGAGCAGGCCTTCTTCAGCTCATCCTCTCCCTTCTCTGTGTAGCAGCCTGCGATGACACGGAAACCCTTCGTGTCCAGGTGTCTGGCCAAGAGATTCCCAAAACCTGTGTCACAGCCTGTGATATACACAAACTTGTCCGATTTGTTGGGAACTCTTCCCAGTTCTCTGAACCACCGATAGACAAAGAGCAAGACTATGAGACCAACAACGTACAGGAACATGTCTGCAAAGAAAATAAATTTTTCTTAAGAAAAGAGGATTCACATTCATGCAACACCCCAAAAATCAACAAAATATAGATGAGAGAGACAGTAAGACAGTGAGAGAGACATGTCACCAAAAGCCAGGGTATAGAGAGAGAGCGACACGTGTCATAATCTGAAAACCACGCCAATCCAACCCTCTATTGACTTTGTATTGCGTGAGGCTGCCTCTTTGTCATTTCTGACTCATAACAAAAAGCAGAACAATGTCTAAAAACTGCTATCTGACATGGTGTACAGCAAACAAGCTAAAAAACCCATAACCAAAAACCCAGAAGTTTTATAAACTGTCGACCCAAAAAATGAGTGTTTAAGGACACAAAAGTGGATACAGGCTACTGAGACAGAGCGCGACATGTTGATGCTTCTCTTCTTATTGCCTGTATCCACTTTTTTTCTCCTTAAAGACTGGCTTTTATGGTTCGGTAGCTTATAAAATGGGTTTTCTAGCTTTTTTGCTGCACAGCTTGTCACATAGCAGCTTTTAGACTGTGTTCTGTTTTTGTTATAAGTCAGAAATGACAAAGAGGCAGCCTCACGCAATACAAAGTCAATGGAGGCGGTTGGATTGTTTTCACCCCCGGCGTGGGCGTGGCCTAAGTCAAAGTCCCTCTTAGACAAGTCATTTCTCTCGGCGGCCATCTTTGAAACGCCTCTAGAGCAGCTCCTATCTCTTTGAATGGGGAAAAATCAAATTCTCTAAAGCTGTTTGCCAAGCTTTCGATTAAATTAATATTTAAAATCACCAGTGAAATCTGACAACATCTGTCTCATAAATATTGTTTCTAAACACACAAATCATGACAAAAAAATGGTATTTTTCAGGCTGGATCAACCTAATGCGCATGCACAGTCCTAAATACACGTCTCTTGTGCCTCATAGGTTGTTTGGAATCATGTGGTTCTGGTGATGCGCGAAATACCAGTGGAGGGCAAGCAGTGAAAATTAGAATGGAAGAGATGGAGAAAAGTCCTTTCTGTACTGGTTTAGAAAAGTATAAACAGAAAATCACAAAATATGTTGGATGTGATCTTTGTTATGAAGAGGAGCAACTTTTCCACTGAATTGAAAGACTTTCCTGCCATTAGGGCAGTATTTTGATTTTCTGTCGTGATTGTGAAAAATGTCGCCATTGTCGGTCATTATGCTGAATCGAGAATTGCAACAGGAGCTCACATCATCGTTCAAAGAAAAAACTGGATGGTGTAATACAATTGTTGCCTTTTATACGTGTTAAAACACACTAAGGGAAGCAGGTTGAGGAGGTGACGGAGAAACCTAATAATATCACTGATTTAACCCACTGCATATCACCCAATAAAATAATCACAGCTGAGTGTTTATGAAAGTGTTGTCTTTGTTGTTGAATCTGTCAGCTTGTTAAACATTTATTTATTTGGGCATTTTCTACCATATGCTGAAGCAGCAGCGCGGGACACTGTTCTCATGGTAACCAGATCAACATTGTGAATGGAATACTACAAAACTTAAGTGAAAACAACCAAATTATCATTAAATGGGATAAAATAGCTTATCTTCCCTGCAAACGATAGCATGAAGAATGTGGATATTTAACCAAGTCAAAAACAAATAAGGTAAGCAAGTATTCATATTCATTTCAGTATCAGCAGACGCAAAACGCTATTAAAGGCGACAACTTTAAAAGGTAAAAAATTATATAAGTTATAAAAAACGGTATGTTATGTAAACTATATAAACACCTTCTGGGTGAAAGTGAAAATACCAAATTATAATTAAATAGGAAAAAATATCTTATCCTCCCTGCAAATGATAGCATGAAGAATGTGAATATTTAAGTCCAAAATGTAAGCAGGTATTCATATTCATTTAAGTATCAGCAGACGCAAAATGCTATAAAAGGCAACAACTTTTAAAGTTAAAAAACTATGTAAACGATATAAACACCTTCTGGGTTCTCGATTTTATCAATCTGAGCAACCATAAACGACATAAAACATGTGAATTTTGAGTTTTTGATAGAATTCCTATACAGACATGGGCAGTATTTCAATTAAATGTATTTTAAATACGTATTTAATTACTTTAGTGTTTTTTGTAATTTTGTAATTTTAAATTTTGTATTTTGCAGGTGGAAAAAATAAAATGTAGTTTGTAACAAAATATTTTGAGGGAGTGTATTTAGAGTATTTCAAATACTTAAATACTGAAGAAAAATCACCATAGGCTATGCTTATCACCATAGTAAATGATTTTGCCATATTTTCGGTCTGATGTTGGCAATGGCAATGTCCAGGTTAGATGCACATAAATCACGTGACACCCTTAACAGCTCTGGACCGGGCTCCCTCCAAGAAGTGAACGAGTTTTAAACACAGGAAAAGAAGTGGCACTGCTGCGCTGCTACTCTTAAAAACAGCATTAAGGTAAAGTGTTTTGTGAAAAATATACAGTCACACATATTGCACACTGAACGGCATTATAGAGAAAATTGTGCCTTATGAGATCGCCGTAAGCTCGTAAATCCACTGAAATCTCCATGCTAAGCAAGCGTTCACAATATAAAATCCATCTGCAGTTTTTACACGTTTTTAAACGTATTACATATGAGAAATATTCCTTCGGATTTTGTATAAAATAATCATCAATCCTATTGTTTTTCAATGATTGCGCACGCAGCGCGATTCTACTATGGAAAAGGCATACGTGGTCAGGGCAGTTAGAGTGTCGTGTGTAAAACAAACCCACACCTTGTACCTTGTAAAATGTTTTTTACAATGTTTTATCATTCATGTAAAATGTGTACCTTGAATGCAATGTAAGTCGCTTTGGATAAAAGCGTCTGCCAAATGCATAAATGTAAATGATTAATCATGTATATTATGATTAAAATGGAATTTTGATTTTGTGACAAAAATTCTCAGTCAGTTATTTTTTTCCCACTGGAGTACTAGCCTATCCCCAACATTTTCTGCAGTAATGTTAGTTCTCCACTGATCTGAGCTAATGAGCTGAACTTGGGAGAAATATATATATTTACCACTCTCAAAATCTATTTTAAAGATCAGGCTGTAGGCCTACTGTAGTAGGCTTAAAGACATTCATTTAATGCACATTCAGTAAAGCAATATGGTGTGAATTTTCCTGTATTAATTATGAAGAAGTAATTGATTTAAAGTGAATAGATTTCATTCTGGCTAAATGTTTTATTAATAGAGCTTATTCTTTGGTGTTTAGTCATTTGAGTTATGGCTGTGTAAATTGCAACTGATAATCTAATAATATTTTTTACCATTTAGTTTGAAATGCAAGACATCCGAGATGAGTAAAGATCACAACCCATCAGAACTGTGCCAGGCTGCCACAGCAACAGATGAAGATACCACAGAGATAAAGTGTGCCATATTGGATGGGACATTCTTCAAAATAGTATCTCAAATTCCAAGTGGAAAGATAGAAGCTGAGTATCAGCCGTGCTTTCCCAGCCCTCATACATACACGTATAGCAGAGCTTTTGAAGGAAATTCACACAGAGTATGGACTGACTACAGAAATGATTGTGGCTACAGTTACTGATAATGCCTCCAACTTCGTAAAGGCATTTGAAGAGTTTAATATCTGTATACTATCGGATAGACAAGATGAAATTGAAGAGCAGGAACGTGATCTGTCCTATGTCATCATAGATCCCGGAGAAGAAGAAATATCAGGGTGTTCTATCATTTTACCACCTCACAACAGGTGTGCCACACACACACTGAGTTTGGTCTCAACAACTGATGCTAAGAAATCAATCAAAGAGCATCCAACTCTCTCTAGACTGAATCACTCATCCATGGCAAAGTGCTCAGCCCTATGGACTGCATCTGGCAGACCAAAGAGTGCTGAGATGCTAAGCCAACTGATTGACCAGCAACTCAAGACACCTTGCATTTGCAGGTGGAATTCTCTGTATGACTGCTTGAGTCAGTTGGCATGTCTTCATGAGAAGCTTCCTGGGATCATGACTGCCTTGCAACTTCCATTATTCAGAGAAGTGGAACTTGACTTCATTGATGAATATTGCAGAGTGTTAAAGCCTATTGCCATTTCGATAGATCGCCTTCAAGGGCAAAATGCATGTTTCTATGGTGAGCTTTTACCGACTCTCTTTGCTGTCCAAGCTAAATTACAAGACCTGCAAGCTTCAAACCTGCGGTACTGCTCACACATTTTGCAAGCTACCTTAGCTGGCTTTGAGAGGAAGTTCAGCAACTTCCTGCAGCTGAAGACGGATGTAAACGAAGCCATCTTTGCTACAGTAACACATCCATTTTTCAAGATGAGGTGGTTGCCTTTGAGACTAACATGTGAGAAGAAGAGGATACATCAACTCATTCTGCACGCAGCTGACGAGCTTGGTCTTGTGATGCTGCATCAACAAGCACCACTGAGAAGAATGAAGAGGAATTCTTTGTCTTCTCTGATCAAGGTAAGGAGAAAATGTATCCACTTCAGAAGGCTTGTAGCAAACAGCAATTTCAGGTGTTAATCATTAAATGAGAAGGTATTCATATGTCATATTGTTACCTTGTGTATGAAAGTATATGAATAACAATGTTTGTTTTTTCTGATTCTATTGTCTTCACTCTCAACAGGAATCGACAACCAGATGGACACAGAGGTCTTACCTAGCCACAGCAAAGCAGAGTTAGAGACCCTTCACTTCCTGGAGGACCCCAGAAAGGACCTGGCTTCACTGGACTCGTATCCACTAATCAAGGTGCTCTTTGTGAGATTCAACACAACTCTGCCATCATCAGCATCAGTTGAGCATCTTCTTTTACAGGCATGGTCTACCGCCCTCATAGAAGGGGATTAACTCCTGAATTATTGGAGAAGTTGGTTGTACTTAAAAACAACTAGCCTAAATGACAATGGTTTAGTTTTCTCTTTTGTAGCATAGTTGTGTTATTGCTACTATTTCTGTTACGGACATTTCAATACAGTTCCTCATTAAAGCTGTTAGTGCACATAACATTAATATAGATTTATGGCTGTTTCCCCTGCCTTAGCCAGTGATGTGAACAAAATAGTTTTTGATGTATTTGTGCCCACCTCTGTTCCTATATAGAAACATCACTCCCTGCCCTCCAGACTCATTCGCGCTGCTGCTGTGACGTCATGTGCAATCACATGGTTATGGTGACGTGCGGAATTCCGGTGGAGGGAAAGCAATGAAAATTAGAATGGAAGAGATGGGGAAAAGTCCTTTCTTTGCTAATTTAGAAAGGTATAAACAGAAAATCACAACATACGTTAGACGCGATCCTTATGTTATGAAGAGGAGCGACTTTTCCGCTGAATTAAAAGACTTTCCTGCCATCGAGGAGGCAGATATAGTGGATGTGAAGCTGCCGTCACACAGTTTTCAGTTCTAGTCTGGGTTTGTTTATATCGCGCTGCCTACTAGTGAAGTAAGAGCAGTATTTTGATTTTCTGTCGTGATTGTGAAAAATGTCGCCAATGTAGGTCATTTACGCTGAATCGAGAATTGTAATAGACCAATTTGGTGTTTGCAAACAGCGATGACGTTTTTTGTGGGCGGAGCCTAACTGGCAGAAAATGACGGTTGAGCAGTAGAAGTCTATGGAAGCCATGAAATAAAAGAATAAAAAAAAGTTAATTTCGAGTTTATAACTCACAATTCTGACTTTTATTTCTCGCAAATCTGAGTTTACATCTCACATTTCTTACAAAGAAAAACAGAATTGTGAGATATACTCATTATTCTGTCTTTTCTGAATTGCAATTTATCCCACAATTCTGACTTTTTCCCCTCAGAATTGTGAAATAAACTCACAATTGCGAGTTATAAAGTCCGAACTGGGAGTAATAAACACGTAAATACAAGAAAAAAAGTAGAATTGTGAAATAAAAATTATTATGTTTAAAAGTAAAATATTATAGGTTTAAATTATTTTAATTATAATTATTTCATGCCGTGTAACTGCTATGTATGTATGTCCTCTGAACTGCATATGTGAATTATGTAGACTTACTGTTTACATCAAATTCCTGCTTTAATAGTAGACTAATCCTTGCAGGTGTCATCAGTCCAGTCTGTGAAACGTCTCTGTTTATCTTCAAAGCACCTTTTCAACGATGGTTTTCTTTAAAAATGAGGACTATATTTTTTGCATTCCGATTCCAACATCCAGAGGCACAACAAAACATTTTTCTCTTATTCTGTGGATTTTGCACATTTTCCTTCAATTGCTACCGCTATTTTTCTGCAACCAGTATGCGCGCGCAGCTGCAAGTGACGTAATTGTGACGTCTGCTCCAAAGTGGTCACGATATCATTCATGGAAAAAAATGGACGGTAATACAATTTTCGCCTTGGTTGAGAAGGTAAAAACATATGGTTGAGAAGGTGAGGGAAGACGACTAGCAAATGTAATGTCACTAAATAAAACCACTGCCTTTCACTCAAAATAATCACATACTTTGCTGAGTTTCGTATTTCGTTTTTGTGTAATAATTAACATTATGTTTTAGAGTATGATCACTCGGCTTGTGAATGATTATAACTTGCACACAGCCACTTCAAAACTGTTCACGAGCTACTATGGGTTTGATTTTGGTTGTCATTTGTTGAAATAAATACAAAAATACAGCGTGTCTGTGTCCTGAACGTGACCCTCCGATTCTCCTCCGTGGTCATATGGGAAAGTGAATATTTACAAAGACAACATTTATTTTATTTGGGCATTTTCTACCATACGATGGCTGAAGCAGCAGCGCGTGACACTGTTCTCATGGTAACCAGATCAACATTGTGAACAGAATACTACAAAACTGAAGTGAAAATACCAAATTATAATTAAATAGGATAAAATATCTTATCCTCCCTGCAAACGATAGCATGAAGAAATGGAATATTTAAGTCCAAAAGGTAAGCAGGTATTCATATTAATTTAAGTATCAGCAGTCGCAAAACGCATTAAAAGGCGACAACTTTTGAAGTTAAAAAACTAAATAAGTTATAAAAAGCGGTATAAGTTATGTAAACGATATAAACACCTTCTGGGTTCTCGATTTTATCGATCTGAGCAACCATAAACGACGTTAAACATGCGAATTTTGAGTTTTTGATAGGATTCCTATATAGAAACATCACTCCCTGCCCTCCAGACTCATTCACGCTGCTGCTGTGACGTCATGTGCAAACAACCTATTAACGGAAAAAAGGAAGTGTGGAATGTTGGACACTTCATGCACTCAACTGTCGCAGCTTTAATTAAGTAGAGGAGGGGGAGGGGGTATCGGACTCAGTTGTGAAATGACAAAATAACCTTATACAATAAGTTGTTTGCACATGACGTCACAGCAGCAGCGCGAATGAGTCTGGAGGGCAGTTTGATGTTTCTATAGGAATAAACTCAACATTTGCATGTTTTGCGTCGTTTATGGTTGCTCAAATCGATAAAATCGAGAACCCAGACGGTGTTTATATCGTTTACATAACTTATACCGTTTTTTATAACTTATTTCATTTTTTAATTTTAAAAGTTGTCGCCTTTTATTGCGTTTTGCGTCTGCTGATACTTAACGTAAATGAATATGGATACTTGCTTACCTTTTTGACTTGGTTAAATATTCACATTCTTCATTCTATCGTTTGCAGGGAGGATAAGATATTTTATCCTATTTAATTATAATTTTGTATTTTTACTTCAGTTTTGTAGCATTCTGTTCACAATGTTGATCTGGTTACCATGAGAACAGTGTCACGCGCTGCTGCTTCAGCCATCGTATGGTAAGGTGACAAGATTTCTGAAATGGAAACCGGGGACATTTCCTATGCGAGTGTGTTCAAAATACCACCACAATCTCATTTGTTATTATCTATTAATTAAAAAACAGGGACAGTACATTTTTCATTGTAGTGAGTTTCACATTTGCATTAATAAATATTATGACTTAATTTTATTCAGATTTTTGGTCTGGTTTTAATACAATTCACCAAAATAACTAGCCAGTAGGCCTAACTACAAAAAACTATTAAACTACTACACTATTTTGAAAAATCACATTTCAAAATATGAGATAAATAACACAATATTTGCAAATTTTATTATTGAATATTTTCATTTTCATGAGCTGTTTATACTGTACAAAATTACAACTTTTGTCCAATGACATTTTACTGACATGAAAGGAGCTTTGAGTAAAGTTCATAAAATGTAGGCTACATTATTTCCCACTTGAATTTGTTAAAAAGTTCTTTATACCTCCTCTAGGGGGGTCCGGGGGCATGCACCCCCAGAAGAAAATTTTGTAAATTTTAAGGTTAAATGCATCAATCTGGTGCACTTTGGAAGCTCAAAATTAAGAGCTTCAACCCATGTACAGTGTGCACAAAGAACAAAGAAACAGCATTAACTTGTACCTGCACATTAATGAGGGTTTTTAGTTCTTCTTTTTAGTTGTGATATAAAGTCTATATCGTTTTAGGTGTTTTAGGATGCCAAACAATTATTACAATAAAATAATAATGTTTTAGGCCTAGCTATATAATTATTCATATGACAAAAATATCCATATAGGCTATTGTAACAAATGCACATATATATATAAATAATGTTTTATTATTATTATTATTTATTTATTTATTTTTATTTATTTATTTAGTTTTGGTTAGGCTACTTTACACAACGTAGGCTATAAGGAAATTAAAATACTAGTTTGTAGCCAATTTCTAAGATAAATCCTTGAGCTTTAAATTTAATCACCAAATCGCCAGCTGATCGTGTGACCAAAGTGCACACGTCTCTTTAAAACACGCAGCATACAGACTGCATAGCCTACACTTAATCACTGTATTTTGCTGTTTTATCACGGTTTCGATTTTAGTTCGTTGGGCAAAATACAACTTAGAGACCATTTATGTTTAAAATTTTCGGATCATTATGAAACGGTGGCGGCACAGGGTCATTAATGGGAAACACTGAATGAATGTTTAGCTGATACATGTGCTAAAGCTGTCATATCAGGTGTTATATCATAACAAAAACCTTTGAACCGGACTGAACGAGAGTCTCGAGGCCTGCCGCTGCTCTGTGAGTGACAGGAGGCGTGTCTGTGTCTGCCGGTGTGCGTGAACTCGCTGCCGGTGTATATGGATACTGTAGAAAAGCGGGATTTACCTGTTTAATATATTTTAATAGAGAGCTATGTTTAGAAAAAAAAAATAAAATAACAACAGCACCATTAAGAAACCTCTATGCTGTATGCTGGCCAGACTTTTTTGCAATGCATTTGCGGATTATTTTGAACGAGATAAACAGGGACATTTCCAGGGACAGTCCCGGTTTTTGGTGCTCTGGAAAACGGGGACGTCTATCGTAGAAAATGCCCAAATAAAATAAATGTGTTCAACAAGCTGACAGAAATTGATCCATTTATTTGTTGGAAGCGTGTAAATGTAACTAGTTTTAAAGGGATAGTTCACCCAAAAATGAAAATTTGATGTTTATATGCTTACCCCCAGGGCATCCAAGATGTAGATGACTTTTTTTCTTCAGTCGAACGCAAATTATGATTTTTAACTGCAACCGCTGCCGTCTGTCAGTCAAATAATAGCAGTGATTGGGAACTTGAACAATAAGAGTCGAAAAAACTTCCATAGACAAATCCAAATTAAACCCTGCGGCTCGTGACGGCACATTGATGTCCTAAGACACGAAACGATCGGTTTGTGCGAGAAACCGAACAGTATTTATATAATTTTTTACATCTAATACACCACTATGTCCAACTCCGTTCAGCTTCCGGCTAGTGAGGTCTGATCGCGCTCTGACAACGGAAGTGATGTCTCGCGCTCATTGAAGTATATGGGCGAGACATCACTTCCCGTCTTCAGAATGCGTTATTTGACCTCAGGAAGCTGAACGAAGTTGGACAGTTATAGTTGAAGTTCCCATCTACTGCTATTATTTGACTGACAGACAGCAGCGGTTGCAGTTAAAAATCATAATTTGCGTTCGACTGAAGAAAAAAAGTCACCTACATCTTGGATGCACTGGGGGTAAGCAGATAAACATCAAATTTTCATTTTTAGGTGAACTATCCCTTTAATGTTGTCTTTGTAAATATTCACTTTCCCATATGACCACGGAGGAGAATCGGAGGGTCACGTTCAGGACACAGACACGCTGTATTTTTATATTTATTTCAACCAATGACAACCAAAATCAAACCCAGAAGCTCGTGAACAGTTTTGAAGTGGCGGTGTGCAAGTTATAATCATTCACAAGCCGAGTGATCATACTCTAAAACATGTTAATTATTACACAAAAACCAAATACAAAACTCAGCAAAGTATGTGATTATTTTGAGTGAAAGGCAATGGGTTTATTTAGTGACATTATTACATTTAGTCGTCTTCCCTCACCTTCTCAACCAAGGCGAAAATGTATTACCGTCCTTTTTTCCACGAACGATATCGTGAGTTCCTATTACAATTCTCGATTCAGCATAAATGACCTACAATGGCGACATTTTTCAGAATCACGACAGAAAATCTAAATACTGCTCTAACTTCACTAGTAGAAAGGCAGCGCGATATAAACAAACACAGACTAGAACTGATCATGGCGTGCTTCACATCCACTATTTCAGTCTCCTCGATGGCAGAAAAAAGTCTTTTAATTCAGCGGAAAAGTCGCTCCTCTTAGCGGATCGCGTCCAACATATGTTGTGATTTTTACTTTCTAAACCAGCAAAGAAAGGACTTTTCCCCATCTCTTTCATTTTAATTTTCACTGCTTGCCCTCCACCGGAATTTCGCGCGTCACCAGAACCACGGGATTGCAAACAACCTATTTAGTGCATCATCCGGGTATTTAAAGTGAACTTTTTCTTTTTGGAATTTTCAGTGTGAACTCACTACTTGCACTATTTATACTTAAAAACGTCAAAGAATAGTGCACAAGTACATTATGAGAAAAAAATGTCATGTTCACACAGCCCCAACAAACACCGACAAACGAGTGACGTCTGACTGGGAAAATTCCACAACTTACGTGTAACCATGTTAACAATATTGTCAGGCAAGTTTATTATATTAATAATATAGTATAATATATTTTCATTGTATTAAAGTATGAGGCAAAACAAAAATACCTGAAATCCGAAGCGCTGTAGCCAGGGCCGGCGATTGCTATAGGCGAACTAGGCGGTTGCCTAGGGCGACAAATATGTTGGGGGCGCGGGCGCCCTATAGGGTCGCCGTTACGTTACGTTACGTTACGTTACGTTAGGCAAGTGCGCAGTTGATGAAGAAAATGAAGCGGTCTAATAAACCCTCCGGTGCACAGGGACGAAAACGGAGAAAGCAAGAAGATAAAAGGAAAACCCAGTATAGAGGTAAATCTTCTAATCTCAGCCATTAGGCCGTGTGTCCACCAAAGCGTTTTTGGCCAGCTGAAAACTAGGCGCTCTGCTTAAAACGCCCGTCTGAGCGCTTCAGCTGCGCAGCGTTTTTTTCCGTTGAGACGCTTTGTTGCTATGATACGGAATATCGCGGCACTGTTACTTATAACTGATTTTGCAGGTAATTTGTTTCAGACTTAAAATGTTGACACAATGTGAAATTACTTTGCGATGTATTTTCGGAGAGCAGCAATATTCTCATCCATTTTGTTCCGTTCTCTGCTTGTTAATGTCTTTGTACAGCAAGAATGTTGTGACAGTTGGTCGGTGTTGTACTTTCCAATAAATGTGCAATAAATTAATGTTTGTGAATTTTAAGCAGCGATATGAAATTGACAACCACTGATTGTCAACTTACATCATTTTTCACAGTCGATCAAAATAAGCAAGTATTGTTTTAATGGCATATTTACTTGTGAATGTCCACTGAATGTCTAATGTAGTGTGATTCACAAGGCTATTGAATACGGATGTCCGAATGTGCGAATATAAAACCAACTTTACCGAAGTCACATCTAGCATTCCAGGCCCCAGTGAAACACAGACCACTGAGACCAGGGATGCTCAGCCTGAAGCAAGTAAGACCCTGGCAAATCTCGCCTAGGGCAACCAAAGGGCTAGAGCCGGCCCTGGCTGTAGCCATCAATCTGATCGCAACATTGGTTGGTAGGCTATACACCGGTTTTTTATTTATTTATTTTTTTTTTACTTTTTTTAGCGCCTTTTTATTAACAAGACCCATAAGCATATACAACCATGTAGCTAAACAAGCCAAAACGAATTATTGAAAACGAAACTGAAGGTAAACCTGCCTTGCTCTCATGGTGGTTAACCTCTCTCTTTTGGTGAAGTGGAGCAGCTGCTCTTGCTGAATGGCTCGGATTGCACTATGGACTATTGTACCTTTTGTAAAGTTTTACTTTTTTAACTGTATTTTATTTTTATAACGAACAAGCTGCGATGTCACGTTTCCAGTGCTTTGTTGTGTGTGCGTGAGGCGCGGGCGCGATCAAACAGCTGCAGGGGATTTGCCTCATCATCATGGCAACGGTTCGTAGCCAGGTCAGATTTACTTTTGTTGCCGTTTGTTGGAAAACTGTTCACATCGCGCAGACATTCCATGACCCGACAAACGTCGATTGAACATGTTCAGTCGGGTGAAAACCGACTCCGACCAACGTCAACAAACGCCAACAGGGGTTTCATACCGATCCAACAAACTCCAACAGACGAGTTTGCTGTTGTCGGTGCGGTGTGAATTGGCCTTTAAACACCTCTGATTGGTCATTATTTTCAACAGAAATCCCTGTGATTGGCTACAATACTCAACACTGCAAAATCACGTTGTGAATAGACACATTGGCAGCGCCGTTGATCTTACATGACAACCAGGGGTGCGTTTCCCAAAGCGAACTATGCATGGTCACAAGTTCCGTCGTTACCGATAGAGTTCAATGGGACTTACGACCATAGTTGACAAACAATGCTTTCGGGAAACACACCCCAGATCGCTTTAATTTACTTACTTTTCTGTTTTATTTAAAAAAAAAAAATACAATATATGTTAGTAATAGGCTATAACTCCGTTAATCTTGCATGCAATGAATAAAATTATATAAGTTGCGTCGACTTCACCTGTAAAAGCTCGACTAAAAAAGTACCAAGTGAATCATTAACTCACTGACACTGGAAATGTATCAGTATGAAGGATTTTGTAGAAGTTCAATAAAGATACATTTAAAATAAAGATGTATGAGTAATAATAATAGTACGTTTTTCTGTTTCTTTATCTTTTCACATTGGAAAATTGTGCAAGTGGGTGATTAAGAAATGGTCAGATTCGTGAACGAATTGTTCTTTTGATTCGAATGTTCAAAATCAGTTGAACCGGTTCATACGAATCGGGCTGAATCGGTCAGAGCAGTGCTGCAAATTTAGCAATTTTGTCGCTAGATTTAGCGACTTCCCTGCACCTTTTGAGTTTTTTTTTCAAAAGCCTAGCGACAAATCTAGCAACTTCTTGGACAAACCTTATCTAGATTCTGTGACTCGCCCACTGATTTATATTTAATTAATTAATTAACTTTATCAGTGGCCAGTAGTATGACTTCATCTAGCGACATTTAGCGACCAGTTTTAGATACTTTCAGCTGAAAGCAATTGGCAACACTGGGTCGGAGTCAACAATTCACTAAAGCGTTTAAGCATGTCCGATTGAAATTAGCCAAGAAGCAGCAAGTGAACTTATGGTAAGAAACAATATAAAACAATCATTAAAGTACTTTGATTTTGAATACTAAGAGCATTTGGGGTGAACTGATGATTTGACTGATGTGACGAAAAGAATAATTAAAAAGCAATAAAATAAAAAGTACTGCGATGTTGTAACTACAACTTGATTTTATCGACGCAAATATGAAATAGAGTTGATTTTAATAAATGTCACTTAATTATTATAACGTGCAAAAATGTTTATTCGAGAGTTGTGCATTATTGCTGTTTATTGTAAACTACTTATTTTTATGAGCAGAATCGTGGCTGCAACAAATTGAACTGGGGCGCATGAAATTACAATAAACGTATTAAAAAACGTAATATCTGCTTCTGTTTATTTTTAGCTATTAACTTAAATTGAAATTGTTTGAACGTTGGATATCTGGACTACGTGATTGCGAATTGACGTAAAAGAACAACTCCGTTTGTTCTGAACCTGTTCTGTTTATTCCCGAAAATGAGTCGGATCTCACTTCACTAATAGGAATAGGGCGTGTACATCAATACGACGTCAACAACGACACTGAACTTTTACACTGTTGATGCATTGGAAAGAATAAAAGAAAGAAACTAAGCTAACGTTGTTGCAACATCAAAATGTTATTATAAGAAAACGCACGATCAATAGCCTACTTGAAAACGCCCTGACAGAAATCTTTTGCAAACAGCATGCATTTACTAAAGAGTTTCTCACTGTAACGTCTTGCAAAACAGTCTACAAACTGCACGTATAGGCTACTCACCGTTTCTTTATAAGTCCGCTTTATAAGATATCTGTTTCTGTCTGATCTATGTTGTTCTTCCCAACCGCTTTGTATCTGGCACCGTTTAAATGAGTTATGTGTGTGCAATTATGTAATAAGTGTTCCGTGCTGCTCCTGCAGGGGGCGCTGAATGATCAGAAATGAGAGTTTCCTTCCTTCCACATTCTCTGAGTTTGGCAGTCGCAGTGGGAAGGTCAGGTAAAACACCAGAGATTACTGTCTCTCATTTCTCTCTTGCATTTTTCTTACAGCTGCAAAGCAGCTTCACTATAAAAAATGATTTATCACAACATTTTTTCTTTTGTCAAATCAACTTAGATAATTAATGTGGTTCAGATAACACAATATTTTGAGTTTCTGTTGATTAAAGGTAGCCAGACGTGGTCATACTCAATTCTAGTCAGAATATGATGAATACTTCCCGTCCAGAAAATGTTGTGGGCGGGGTTCGGGCTGGAACCCAGGCTAGATTAAAGGTGCAATATGTACGAAACGTACGTGTGAGGAGTCGCCTGTCAATTGCGTCATACCCGCGTTACCCTCAGTTTCCCGTATTATTTTGTAGAAACCATGGAAACACCAAAGACGCTGGGTGCCATAGAATGGAAAATTGAATTTATATTGGCATAGTTGAATAACAAGAGTTCAGTACATGAAAATGACATACAGTGAGTCTCAAACTCCATTGTTTCCTCCTTCTTATGTAAATCTCATTTGTTTAAAAGACCTCCGAAGAACAGGCGAATCTCAACATAACACGGACTGTTACGTAACTGTCGGGATCATTAATATGTACGCCCCCAGTATTTGCATATGCCAGCCCATGTTCAAGGCATTACACAAGGGCAGGACATCTGGATGTGCACAGCAGAATCATCAGACTAGGTAAGCAAGCAAAGACAACAGCGAAAAATGGCAGATGGAGCGATAATAACTGACATGATCCATGATTACATGATATTTTTAGTAATATTTGTAAATTGTCTTTCTAAATGTTTCGTTAGCATGTTGCTAATGTACTGTTAAATGTGGTTAAAGTTACCATCGTTTCTTACTGTATTCACGGAGACGAGAGCCGTCGCTATTTTCATTATTAAACACTTCCAGTCTGTATAATTCATAAACACAACTTCATTCTTTATAAATCTCTCCAACAGTGTGTAATGTTAGCTTTAGCCCGTTAGCCATGGAGCATAGCCTCAAACTCATTCAGAATCAAATGTAAACATCCAAAATAAATACTATACTCACATGATCCGATGCATGCATACAGCATGCATGACGAACACTTTGTAAAGATCCATTTTGAGGGTTATATTAGCTGTGTGAACTTTGTTTATGCAGTGTATTAGTTGCGAGCTCGGGGGTGGGGAGCGCAAGCAATTAAAGGGGCCGCAGCCTGAATCTGCGAATTTCTAATGATGCCCCAAAATAGGCGGTTCTAAAAAAAAAAAAAAAAAAAATCTATGGGGTATTTTGAGCTGAAACTTCACAGACACGTTCAGGGGACACCTTAGACTTATATTACATCTTGTAAAAAAACATTCTAGGGCACCTTTAATATTTACATGTATTAATATACAAGGGAACAACTGTTTAGATATATTTATAGACAGAAAACTAATTATTGTTATATAGCTCAACATGTTTAGTCTTATTGTTTAAATCTAATTTTCTTGATTTTTTTTTTCGAGTACCATGCTTTACCATGCCTCAGAGAAAAACACTATTTTGTGAAGTAGCTAACATAGCATAACCAGATGCAGCTTTATTTTTAGTAACAGTAATACAGCATTTTCTCCATTATAAAATACGTTTTAAAAATAATTGCATGCCATTTATCAACACAAACCGTCCAGCATTTAATATGATATTCTAAAATCGATCTATCTTACTGTAGTGTGCAACAGTGTCTCACAGCAGCCGCCGAGCGAACGCACAGAGTAACGTTATAACATTTTCATCACACTCAAATGTCTCTAATATGATAAACAGAGCTGTGTTACCTCATACTCATGACCGGAAAAGTGGAAGCAGCGCCGGCGACTGTCATAATAAAAGTGTGAGGCGTGTGTTGCGCAATCACACAACACTCGGTCCTGCTCTGGTTCATACTACAGTAACGTTAATAATCGCATGAACATGATTTCTGCCTGAGTCCTATTACCGATTATTTTCCACCGGCTGTGAAGTGAAGACCACATGTCCCAAGATTCCACGCTCAAACTTGGCGTCATCAAGCTACGCCTTTGTTTTGAATAGGCCTCTAGCGACCTTTAGCGGGCAGAAATCTTACATATTGCAACTTTTAAACCAATTGCCTTCATTGTATTAACTCAAATTTTTAATTCCAATGAACACAATAATTTTTTGGGGCAACCAGGTAATTTACTTTAAGTTAAACCAACCATTCTTTTTTTTTACAGTGTTTGAACGATGGTGACGTTGTTGGTAATCATACAGTAATAATAAAGCAAGCCACTTGAGCCATACACGATTTACAAAGAGGCTTTAGCATGAGGGGTATTATTATTATTATTAATGTTAAATGCCTGTAAATGCATCACTTGCTGCTTAATGAACATCACCGGTATAAACAACACTCTCCTCAACACACCATTTTTTATATTTCTATTTATCTTTATTTCAGTTTTATTTTTATTTCTTCTTCAACTTTTTTTTCAGTTAGTTATCAAGTCAAAAACTAATTTGTTTTTGTTTTTGCATCTAATATTTATATTGTATTCATGTAAGTTAACAACTATGATTTTTAATAGTTTTAGTTAATAACAGCACAGGTCCTGAGATCAGTTTCTAAAGAAGTAGTTTCCTGTGTTTGGGAATGTGTAAACAGTACATTCCCAAACACAGGAAACAACCTCAGACTTCTTTGAAACTGTATCTACAGTGAGCAGGAATCACTTGTGTTATTGTTAATGCTGCAGTTAAAAAGCTCCAGGGCTGCTGCACACTTCCTATTTGAGGCATTCAAATTATTCATTTGGCAGAGACTCTTATTCAAACGAAGTGACTTAAGCAGTTTGTCCTGAAGAGACAACAAGAGAAGTGCTGCTTCACAAGAAGTTTCAAGATTGCTCAGAAAAGCAGGACAGAGAAGCAGGTGAGACGCATTGGCTACATTCATACAGGACTGAAAACCCCAAAACATGGATTCAGTTCTGTTTATGAACAGGTAAATCTCTTGTCTGGATTGGTGGATTAAGAGACTGAGCTGATATATATAATTGAGTCTTGCATTTACTGTTAAACCTATCATAATATATAGTGCCATATTAACGTACAGTATTTACATACTGTTAACTTCATACATTTTAATGTGGGGACAGGGTTGAATTGAGAATGCTTTTTAAAGCCATTATTATATATCTTGATACATGATGTACAAATGACAATGAAGAGGGGGAGAGCTGCAAGATGCACTTTTATGGCAGAATATCGCAAAAAACAATACCAGCTTTTATCACTTTAACTGTAAAACTGATTAATAAGTGTTAAGTCATTTATCACGGGTCAAAAAATACACTGTAGTTATTCACCGTCCGGTCACTGACCTAATTTTACACACCTTTTTACCACAAGATGGAACCTGAGAGAGTGTCTTTTCTCTTTTAACATAATTTAATTAACTATTTATGTACATTTTTGTCACAACAGTATTTGAGTCCATAACACTTCTAATTTTCTAAAGAGTTTTGTAAAGAGACAGACCGCCTGATATGTTTCCAAATATATACAGTTTTATGCGTTTTCAACCCATTTGTAAGGCTTTAATTAGATTACAAATGTATGCATGCCATATTTGTTTGTGTAACATAGTATTAGGGCTTGAAAAATGTTGTTTTTGCTTTTTAGTTGTTATGAAGCATGTTGTGTGATTCATTGGCCACCAGATGTCAATGTTACGTATAAGTTATTTTGATTTACTGTTTCAGTAAGGATTGATGTAAGACATACACCATATTAGCATCATAAATTTGCCCTTAAAGCTCCCAAAATGTCAAAACGGTAGCCTAATATATACACTGATCAGGCATAACATTATGAGCACTGACAGGTGAAGTAAGTAACACTGATTATCTCTTCATCACGGCACCTGTTAGTGGGATATATTAGGCAGCAAGTGAACATTTTGTCCTCAAAGTTGATGTGTTAGAAGCAGGAAAAATGGGCAAGTGTAAGGATTTGAGTGAGTTTGACAAGGGCCAAATTGTGATGCTAGACGACTGGGTCAGAGCATCTCCGAAACTGCAGCTCTTGTGGGGTGTTCCCGGTTTGCAGTGGTCAGTATCTATCAAAAGTGCTCCAAGGAAGGAACAGTGATGATTCGGCGACAGCGTCATGGATGGCCAAGTCTCATTGATGCACGTGAGGAGCGAAGGCTGGCCCAATCCAACAGACGAGCTACTGTAGCTCAAATTGCTCAAGAAGTTAATGCTGGTTCTGATAGAAAGGTGTCAGAATACACAGTGCTTCAGTTTGTTGCGTATGGAGCTGCATAGCTGCAGATCAGTTAGGATGCCCATGCTGACCCCTGTCCACCGCCGAAAGAGCCAACAGTGGACACGTGAGTATCAGAACTGGACCACAAAGCAATGAAAGAAGGTGGCCTGGTCTGATGAATCACGTTTTTTGCGTCACTTACCTGGGGAACACATGGCACCAGGATGCACTATGGGAAGAAGTCAAGCCGGCGGAGGCAGTGTGATGCTTTGGGCAATGCTCTGCTGGGAAATCTTGGGTCCTGCCATCCATGTGGATGTTACTTTGACACGTACCACCTACCTAAGCATTGTTGAGACCAAGTACATCCTTTCAGCAGGATTTTGTCACAAAGCAGAAATGGTTCAGGAATGGTTTGAGGAGCACAACAATGAGTTTGAGGTGTTGACTTGGCCTCCAAATTCCCCAGATCTCAATCCGATTGAGGATTTGGTGGATGTGCTGAACAAACAAGTCAGATCCATGGAGGATCCACCTCACAACTTGCAGGACTTAAAGGATCTGCTGCTCACATCTTGGTGTCAGATACCACAGCACACCTTCAGGGGTCTAGAGGAGTCCATGCTTCGAGTCAGGGCTGTTTTGGCAGCAAAATTGGATCAACACAATATTAGGAAGGTGGTCATAATGTTATGCCTGATCGGTGTATAATTAGTGCTGGGTGTAAACTAAATTAATTAATTACTTTCCCTTAAAGTAAGGGATTACTTTTTTGGTAATTTATTCAGTTACTTCTGATGTAATTGCATTAAATACTGTACAGACTCACTACAAAACAATTCTATAAAACATATATTATATTCAATTGTATAATATTATCACTTATTTTCAGTTTTGCCCAAACTCGATCTTAATATTTTGCTCTTTATATATTCATGAGGAATACATAAATGCTGAGATATCTTAAAGCCAATACATCTGTCTTTATAATCTCTACTGCACTGGATTCAGATAGTGGGGATGAATATGAGATTTGTAATCAGTTATTGATAATTTATTTGTTTCTGACATGTCACCAAAAGGGTTTAATGACCGCAAGGTTATTAAACTACCATCTTTTATGATCATACATGATGCATTTATTAATTCTGTCTCAATAAAATAGTACATAATGGGGAGCATTATCCAAAATAACCATGACTGATTATTATTATGACACTGGAATCAAATGGCACATTATAGACCTTAGCAAACAAAAATATATATTTTTTATCATATTGCTATCCTATTAATATTGCTATCATATTTTTATCATATTGCTATCCCAACTTTGTCCAAAACCAACAACCCAACGGTCATTCAACCCGATTTATTACTGATGTCTACGTGATGACGTTAATAATCGGCAGTAAACCTCAATGTGATTTGAACAGTGATTAATAAACGTGACCAACATCAGAAAAAATTTCACATTGGCAACTCATTAACACTTTTAACATTATTTCCCTCCCCAAACTCATAATGGCCATCTCAAATCTCGGTTTGGAGTAGAGAACAGAACAGACTCTGCACAGCTTGACCTTGTCAGACTGAGATCAGGTAATGTCTTATCAGTCTAATAAAGGGGAAGATAGTGTTGGAGGCGTGGACTGACTGCACTGATAGAAGAACCCCTCTGACATGAGAATCGTCACTGAGAGCAGCTCAGCACAACAGGTATGAACCACTCCTCTCTTTCTCTGTTATAAAAAAAAAGACTATAACAGTTATCACATTTAAATGATTTGATTGAGCACAGTTGATTTAGAAATAGAAAAGAACACAAACGAGATCTTTTCGATATCTCAATAGTTTGCAGTGAGATTACATGGAGACTTTTGCTTCAGTCAGCTTTGTTTTGGATTTGTTTTCTCTCAAGACTAAGATGCCAATAGAGTTTCCGGAGAGATCTTGGCGATGTCTTATACTGTGCTCAAATTTTATAATACAAACATGTTTTCTTATCAAGTTCTTGCAAAACAAAATTATATGAGCTGCTATTGACATTACATTGCTTTTTAATCTAACCACTCTTAGAAAATATAAGGTTCAATGGTGTGGCTGATTATGATTTCACTTTTTTAATGTAATGTTGCTGTTTGAGCATAAACAACATCTGCAAAGTTACGACACTCGAGTTCAATGCAAAGAGAGAGAATTTCCTTTTAAGAATTTGCTGTTCAATTTGCTTGGATTACAACGAGCTTCTTCCTGGATTCCTGACATCATTAACCCTAAAATTTGCATAAACCCCGCCCCAGAGAACACTCAACAAAGGGGGTGAGGCCATGTTTAGAGAAGAGGAAGAGTTGTTGAGGAAGAGGAAGAGTTGCTTTAGAGAAGAGGAAGAGTTGTTGTAGTAGAGTGTTGTTGTCATGCCGTCATTTTACGCCGGACTGCTTCACAAACGAGGGTCAATTGAACACAAAAGATGAACATGACGGCACATGCTAGTGGATGAGTTGAATCAACTCCACAGCAACTACATAAATTTATCCACTAACCGTTCAGAAACGTCCAGTTTCATTCTAAAAGTTGTAACTTCTTCCTGAGTCTCTCCATCAGTGTCGACTCCGGTTTGAACAATATAAGGCTGAAAACCTTTACTGATGATCCTCAGTTTGGCTGCGTGAGATTCTCCAGCTTTGTTGTTGTTGAGCTGTTAAAGCTCCGCCCTCTTCTGGAAAGGGGGCGGAAGCAGCAGCTCATTTGCATTTAAAGGGACACACACAAATGGTATGTTTTTGCTCACACCCAAATAAGGGCAAATTTGACAAGCTATAATAAATGATCTGTGGGGTATTTTGTGCTGAAACTTCACAGACACATTCTGGGGACACCAGAGACTATAATATAATATAATATAATATAATATAATTATTATTATATTATATTATATTATATTATATTATATTATATATAATATAATATAATCTTGTAAAAGGGGCATAATAGGTCCTCTTTATGCCAAAAAGGTTCTGTATGTGGAGAATCATATATAATATAATTGCTTAATACTGTTTAATGTTTAGTGGGTTATTTAATTTTTTCTAGTATGTTTAATTGTACAATTAATGGATTAAATCAAAATTAATTGAAACTAATACATTAAATAACCCCTAAAAGGTTCGCCTGACAGAGCCCTTTAAGGTTCTGTATAGAGCCTTTTCTTCTAAGTGTAAACAGATTCTTTGTTGTATTTTATGAATGTATCTTTTTTTAATAATGTTTTTAATTGTTCTGTAATAATTCATTGGACATAATCAGTTGAAAAGAAAAGTTCAGGATTCTTAATATTCAGTAACTAGCTCTGTTATATAATCAGTATGAAGTGCCAGGTTAATAATAGCAGGTAAAAGGCTATTGTTTCTATAGTTCAACACTCAGGAGTAATGGATAGAGAAAGAGTTCATCATTACTACGTCTTCAGTTCTCATGTAAAATGTACAGATAAGACAGTTCAGAACTATTCTGAAGTTCAAAATGGTTATTCCTCTGTAAAACCACATTTCAGATACAGCCAAGCTGAAGAATGAAGAAAAATAAAAGTGAAAACTCTCCAGATAAAAACACATCACACAAAGCTGATGAAGGTATGAATTGTCTAATTTTTAATTGCACAATATCTGCAATTACATGTATATAATAATTAAGTAAAAACAAATTAGTTTTTAATGTTTTACTAATTTTCTATCACACACCTTTCTTACAAAACAGATGCTGACCTCAAGTGAGTATTTAGTTTTTATTTATTGACCTTTGTTTCTATTGATCTATATTACTTATGCATGATGTGACAAAAATGCTACCATTTCAGATAAACATTTAATATTTTGTTGTTGAATATGTTGATTAAAATTAAGTAGAAAAGGAGGGAAAAGGCTAAGATTAGAAAACCAAAAAGGCCTCATAAATGCTGTGCTTGAAAATCAATTTTAAGCTACAAAAAGCATCTAAATTCTTTCTGTGTCTGAAGGAATGGCAGCGACAAAACTAAAGAGAAAGCTCCGACCGTTGGATTCTTTCAGCTGGTAAGTGTCTCGATATGATTCTGCTGTTCAAATTGATGTAATTCTTGATTTTTCTCTCACATCACTGACCTCTGTCCAGTTCCGCTTTGCCACATGGAAGGAAGCTCTGATGATGGTGGTGGGAAGCGTGTGCTCTCTGGTCCACGGCGCCGCGTCCCCTCTCATGCTGCTGGTATATGGCATGATGACCAACACCTTTGTGGACTATGAGCTTGAGGTTCAGGAACTGACCAACCCGAACAAAACCTGCGTCAATAACACCATTACCTGGCTGAACGGGTCTGTGGTTGAGCGGCCGGACAACACCACCACGTACTGTGGGTGAGTGAGGATGTTCAAGACACAGTTTGAGGCATACGAATGATTCAGTCCTCACGACAACCTCAGGGGCCCCTTTCAAATTTTATTGTTCTGTGCAAGTGCAAGAGCCTAGGTTTTTTTTAATTTTTTTTATTTCGATAGTCCACTTTAGACATTCTACAAACTATAAGTAACTTTGCAACTACATGTCAATGAACTCTCATTAGAGTATTAGTAGACTGTTTTAGGGTTCAGGTTAGTAGAATAAGTTGACATGTACTTGCAAAGTTACTTATAGTTAGTAAAATATCTCAAGAGCCTGGGATTTTTTTTTTTTTATTGGTTACACTTTATTCCACTATTTATAAGTGACTTTGCAACTACATGTCATTTAACTCTCATTAGAGTATTTGTAGACTATTAAGTTAGGGTTAAGGTTAGTATATAAGTTGATACTTGCAAAGTTACTTGTAAGAGAATGTCTGTTGGTGGACCATCAAAATGAAGCTGGAATAGTTTATTTAAAATTAATAGTTGTTTCAAAGGTATTACTTTTCAGTAAAACAATATGAAGACATGATTTTTTTATATTGAGATGAGTCATGCATAATAAGACCAGGAATCTGCGTTAAGAAAATCAGGCCAAGTGTTAGCAGATATTTAAGCTGCAGTCTGTGATTTTTTTTTTTTTTTCTTTTTTTTTTTTCTCTTTGTCGCCATCTCTGTTTGAAACATGCGATTGCAGTCATATGCGGAACAGTTATCTGTACATGCGTTGTGCCTCGGCGCAGCTCGTCAGTGCGGATGAATCAAATGTTTGCTGTCAGTCACCGCACCGGTGTGGATGCTGTACTTCAAAATCACAGATTCTACGTCTTTAAAGTGTGACCAATATAAGAATTTTCACTGGAAAATATCATCTGAACAAGTAACATTTCTGCCACTTTTGTTCTGACCAACTGAGGAAAAAAGCATTAGGCCTACAATAAATCGTGTTGTCAATGATGATTAAATCTAATGATCGCTTAGCTCGGATCATGCTAAACCGTGCAAATTATTATATATTATAAATATATTATTATTATTATTATTATTATTATTATTATTATTATTATTATATTGTTCTCAAATTGTTAATGTTAACAACATCAGCATTACGTGACTATGTGTATTTAGTGTGTTTCAGCGTTACCTGTAGATTTCAATTTCTGTAGCCACTCCACAGTCCAAGTCTTTTGCTTTTTGACTATTTTTGAATCTCCAGTTGTCATGATTCAAATCATGATGATTGTCATTTGAAACTTTCTGGATTACAATCTGCCATCAAAATAAGTTTAATTATTTCAGCTGCTGTGAGAAAAGGCTATAAATGATCCAATACCAGCACCATCCTCAAATGATAAAACCGACTAGCCTGGACTCCTTCATTTCTGTTTACGGACGTGACGTAATGATGCACAGAGGAACTGCTGCATGCTTGAATTTCCCGTGGAAATCCACCATGTCGCTCTTACTATAAAACATTATTGCAAGCTTACCGTTGTGAATCGAGCTAAGATAATGAGATAGTTTTGAACACTGGCTGGTTATGTACTTGCTCAAATTGATTTTGGATAATTTTTAACCAAAAAAGTTACGGACTGCAGCTTTAAGCAGATACTAATACTGTAATTGCAAAGTTACTTATAGTTAGCAGAATGTATAAAGTGGACTATTGAAATTTTTTATGAAATTCCTTAGGAGAGATATTTGTAGACACAATTGAGACCATTGTTGACAATGCAAAAGAATAGAGTTTTAAATCTCCTTTGGTTCTGGAAAACTGGATGAGAAATATTCAATAAGTCTGAATTTGAGATCTCTTCTGAAATGAGAAACACAAATGAGATTACTACCATCTGTTTCTCAAATTTTATTTTTGTTATATTTTGATTTAAATCAATATTTATTATATAAATATATTTTACTAATATACAGTACTGTGCAAAAGTCTTAGGCCACCACCAGCTTTGTTGTTTTAGCAATGTTTTAATGACCATCCATATTTATTTTTGTCTCTTAATTATGATTCAAACAGAAAATACAGGAAATATGTATAAAAAAAAACCCATAGGAACAAAATTGTTTTTTTTTTAAGCAAAAAAATGTCACATGTCTCCTGGACTTCTTCTCAAAGAAGAAACTTCTCATCAGATTTTGAAAGTTTTCTTGGCCTTCCAGTCCTTTTCCGTTCCATTTATGTTTAAGAGCGCCGGTTCATGCTATTGCTCAAGTGTAAGGGGAGGTCACTAAATACTTGCCACTTTAGCCTATAATAGCAGTTTTTTCTGATTTAAAAAAAAAAAAAAAAATGTCCCTCTTTTTTTAATACTGCATATAAATTTACCATATTTTCTGGTTATATTCCAATAAAGAGACTGAGAGAGAAATAATTCTATATGGTCATTATATCATTGCTAAAATACGGAAGAGGATTAGGGCCTGCAAGCAATAATAAAAAAAATAAAACAATCTCAAGATTAAAGTTGTTAAATTTCGAGAAAAAACCTGAGATAAAATGTTGAGAATAAACTCATTAAATTATGAGAAAAGTCGTTAAATTATGAGAACAAATTCGTTAAATTATGAGAAAAAAGTCGTTAAATTATGAGAACAAATTCGTTAAATTATGAGAAAAAAGTCGTTAAATTATGAGAACAAATTCGTTAAATTATGAGAAAAAAGTTGTTAAATTATGAGAAAAAATTCGTTAAATTAAGAATTTTTTTCTCATAATTTAATGAGTTTATTCTCAGCATTTTATCTCAACTTTTTTTTCTTGAAATTTAACATTTTTCTCATAATTTAAACGAACTTGTTCTCGTAATTTAATGACTTTTTTCCTCGTAATTTAATAACTTTATTCTCAACATTTTATCTCGACTTTTTTCTCGAAATTTAACAACTTTAATCTCGAGATGGTTTCATTTTTTTTATTATTGCTTGGCCCTAATCCTCTTCCGTAATAAAATAACATCTAATGGTGGCCTAAGTCTTTTTCACAGTACTGTATATAATTATATACAATATATAATTTCTTTATACAGTAATATAGGCTAAATGTATATTGCATTAAAGGTCTTCGGTTTTCAGTAGGAAAGGTGTAATTTAAATGGCCCCTATGTTAATAATTAACAATTTTTACAACTGAAGCTCGATAATATTTTCTTAGAGCTGCTGTAAAGCCAAAACAATCTGTCATTTAATTTTCCTATTATCACTGTGAAGCTGCTTTGAAACAATCTGCATTGTGAAAAGCGCTATATAAATGAAGATGACTTAACTTGACTAAATACTCTTGCTCTGTCCCTTTCTACAGTGTGGATATTGAGGCTGAGATGACCAAGTTTGCATTTTACTATGTTGGAATTGGAGCTGGAGTCCTTATCCTGAGTTACTTTCAGGTACAAGAAAAACTTTTTACTGTACGCAGCAATCCAGATGAATGCACTTCAAGGATCTGATCCAATATTAACGTCTATCTAGTATAAGAGATACAGTCGTGATTCTAACACGTCTTTGTCCATTGATCGCAGTAGTGCTGCAGGTCTGCTGGAGACAGAAATATTATTATGTCAGAACCTCAAGAAGATGTCTTGTTTGTGAATTCATGGTATTCATGAGCATTCACTCTGATTTCAGATCGCTCTCTGGGTTTCTGCTGCCGCCAGACAGATCCAGCGCATCCGAAAAATGTACTTCAGGAAGATAATGCGCATGGAGATCGGCTGGTTCGACTGTACCTCCGTCGGGGAGCTGAATACGAGAATATCTGAGTAATATTCAAGTCTTTCTGTGCTTTCTTACACTATTGTTAGCTATGCGCATGAATCTGTCATAGTGTTAAATATTAAAACTTTACAAGATGCCTCAAAACATGCATCTTGAAGAGTGATGAGAGTTTTCCGTGGATGATAAACCGGTTTTAAAAATCAATTTATGAAATAATAAAATCTAGTTTAATTTAGCATGTTTGTGACTTCTTTATTTTTTTATGTAGTGACATTAACAAAATCAACAATGCTATAGCAGACCAGATGTCCATCTTCATCGAGAGGATCTCAACATTCATATTTGGTTTCATGGTGGGATTCATTGGCGGATGGAAGCTGACGCTGGTGGTGATAGCAGTGAGTCCTCTCATAGGACTGGCTGCAGGACTCATGGCAATGGTTGGTATCACCACAAAAGGTTTGAAATAGATTAGAATTCAATGAAAATGTAATGTAATCTAAATGTGTTATATTGATGTGAAGGCTGTGGCGACGCTGACGGGTCGTGAATTGAAGGCCTATGCTAAAGCCGGAGCGGTGGCTGATGAAGTCCTTTCCTCCATCAGAACGGTGGCCGCCTTTGGAGGAGAGCACAAAGAGGCAGAGCGGTACAGCATGACTGCTTTCTGTCAATGCAACCTTCGTCACTTCTGGATACTCAAAGTGAAACAGGATATTCAGTCCAAATAATAACTGACATGATCCATGATATCATGATATTTTTAGTGATATTTGTAAATTGTCTTTCTAAATGTTTCGTTAGCATGTTGCTAATGTACTGTTAAATGTGGTTAAAGTTACCATCGTTTCTTACTGTATTCACGGAGACAAGAGCCGTCGCTATTTTCATTATTAAACACTTGCAGTCTGTATAATTCATAAACACAACTTTATTCTTTATAAATCTCTCCAACAGTGTAGCATTAGCCATTAGCCACGGATCACAGCCTCAAACTCATTCAGAATCAATGTAAACAGTTAAATAAATACTATACTCCCATAATCCGATGTATGCATGCAGCATGCATGACGAACATCTTGTAAAGATCCATTTTGAGGGTTATATTAGCTGTGTAAAACTTTGTTTAGGCACTGTTTAAGGCAAGCGCAGTCTCCGTGGGCAGAGAGCACGAGATTTAAAGGGGCTGCACAGCATAAATCGGCTCATATTTAATCATGCCCCAAAATAGGCAGTTAAAAAATTTATTTAAAAAAATCTATGGGGTATTTTGAGCTGAAATGTCACAGACACATTCAGGGGACACCTTCTATTACATCTTGTAAAAAAACGTTCAGTGGCACCTTTTAAAAGGAAAATTAATTTCAAAGGCAAAACATGTTATTACTTTTCAATGAAACAATATGAAGACATGTTTCTTTATTGAGATGAATCTTGCATAATAAGACAAGGAATCTGCATTAAGAAAGAAAATCTGGTCAGTTTCGATTTCATGAACCTTAAAGGGATAGTTCACCCAAAAATGAAAATTGTCATAATTTACTCACCCTCCTGTCGTTCCAAACCTGTGAAACTTTCGTTCATCTTTAGAACATTAATGAAGAACTTTTTAATGAAATCTGAGAGCTTTCTGTCCCTCCATTGACAGTCTATACAACTACCTCTTTGAGGCTTCAAAAAGTTCATAAAGAGATTGCAAAACTAATCGATATAAATTGAGTGGTTTAGTCCAAATTTTCTGAAGAGACTAGATCGCTTTATATGATGAACAGATGTTATGACAGTGTGACTTGAGAGAGTAATAATGACAGAATTTTCATTTTTGTTTGAACTAACCCTTTAAGTTAATTGGTAACATGTTACAATATTGGCTCCATTCATTAACATGAGCTACATGAGCTAACAATGCCAACAGGACCTTAGTGTAAAGTGTCATCAGTTAATTTCTTCCAATTTGAGCTATACTATTAAATGCTTCCTTTTTGCACATCAATCTAAGATGAATTATTGTTTAGTCAATTTGTACACAATTGATTATGAATGAAGGCTGGACACTTTTATGGATGCTTTTCCATAAAAAAAAAAATTGCCTTTTTTTTCTTTGGTTATTTCCACAGGTATGACAAGAACCTCATCGAGGCCCAGGCTTGGGGTATTAAGAAGGGAGCGATCATCGGTGTGTTTCAGGGCTACCTCTGGTGCATCATATTCCTGTGTTATGCTCTAGCTTTCTGGTACGGCTCAAAACTGGTCATTGAAACCAAGGAGCTCACACCCGGCGGCCTCGTTCAGGTATGACTTCCCACACAAAAGGAGAAATTCTGAGGAAAAATAAATTTTAGTCTTTACCTCACACAAAGCTACAGTATCAAATGACTTCATTTTTTTTTTTTTTGTCTTATGTGGAGCTTGACAAACGTGGTCACCGTCGTATGGAAAGTAAATCTTTTGTTTCACAGAAAAAATAAAACATGGGTGTCGCGTTTGGCAAGGCAGATGAAATTAATGGAGGAGCAGAGAGGTGGATCTTAATATCAACTGATTTAAACTTTATTAATAAACAAAACAAAGATAATCCATAAGATAGGAAAAACGTCAACACTTTTGGCTTACGCTCAAAGGGTCTCATTCATGAAACACGAGCAGAACAAATTTTTGTGTAAATCGTGTGTAAAGTGGTTCTGACGTAAATTTTCGGATTTTCCAAATGTTAGTTGGTACGGAAGAAATCTACACCTGCTCCCAGCCACGCGTAAATAGTGCGTTTAACATCCGAACGTTTTGCTTATTAATAAGGCTGCATTTTAATTCACCTTAATAAGGTATAGCTACATATTTACACAGCATTTTGAAAAATATTATATATAGTAATTACATACGTTTTTTCTTTTTACTTTTATTGTGAGAGTCAGTAATAGCATCTGCAAACGGAGTACTTTAATCAAATAATGGATAGATTTCAATATGGTTGGGCAAACTAATGGCCCCTTATTTGTTATGGAAATTGTTTCCTATAAAATGTCCAAAATCCTTCGTTTGGTGTCATAATATGATGCCCATATATAGTTGTCAGTCGGATTTAATGGGCGGGATTTATGGTAATTGAGAATGAGCGTGCACGCGCGTCCCATTTACGACTGATTGGAATTCATTAACACACACACACATTTCACTATCACTTCTGACGTTTACGAAGTATTTGTGAATCAGGAGGAGAGTTTCTTTACGCGCAAATCACTCGCATATTTATTCGTATGTTTACGAATGTTTCATGAATGAGACCCAATGACAAGACAGGACAATGAACTGAACAAAACTCAGGGCTTAAATATACACAAGATAATGCACAACTCAACAAGAAAAAAGAATGAGTGGGAAATGGGGAACAAAGGAAACAATAAAAGAACACAGGAAAACAAGGTGATGCAAACTGATGGTATGTTTACTTGTGACTTTATAAAAACACTATGCGCCTATAAACTGAACATGTAATATGCATGTGCATGCAGTTACCGTTTTAACAAATACACATTTTTGTAGTTTACACAGAAACGATAATGGTGCCATTTTCAAAAACTCACACTTTGAAACTTGTTTTCAAAAGTTTGCACTTTCAAGCCCCAAAACGCAATTGTCCTGTAAATGAATGGCCAAAACACATAAAAAGTTATGTAAATGGTGTGGTGTAAATGCCCCCTAAAAGTCTGTAAAACAGAATGAAAACATTAGAATGGGTTAAATAAATGACTTAAAAAAAAAAAATTGTGGTATATTATATTTATTTTTTTATTCATTTAATTTTATGTTTTGACCAGTCTTTTTATAGAATGTTGATTATTGTTCCGAATTTTTTTTTTCCAGTTGATTTAGGCAAGGGAAGTTTATTATAGCTTATATATCATGTTCCATACACAGTAGTAATTCAAAGTGCTTTAAGTGATTTAAAATAATCATAAATAAAGGTAAAGGTAAAAATAATAAAATAAAAATGCATTAAAAATATTTTTAAAAGAAATAAGATACAGAAAATGATATTCAGTAAATGAATGATTTAATGATTAAACTTTTTTTTTTATTCTCCACAGGTGTTTTTTGGTGTTCTCATGGGTGCCATGAATCTGGGCCAGGCCTCTCCATGTCTTGAGGCATTTGCCTCTGGTCGCGCTGCAGCTAAGAGTATATTTGACACTATTGACAGAGTGAGAATAACACACACATCCACAGTTCTTCTCACAAAATCAATGAATTTCATTCTTTCAGCTTTAGGGAAAGATTAATCACTGTCACAGTGTGTTTCCCGTACAGGAACCAGAAATCGATTGCTTCTCAGAAGAAGGTCATACGTTAGACAAAGTTAAAGGTGACATTGAATTCCACAGCATTCACTTCAACTATCCCTCCCGTCCTGAAGTAAAAGTGGGTTATGTTTTTAGCATGCATATAATTTAATCTACTATTAATATTTACATTAAACATTTAAATTCTATCCAGTATTGACTGGCTGTGTCTTATGTTCAGATATTGGATAATTTGAATGTTGTGGTCAAAGCTGGCGAGACAACTGCATTTGTTGGACCCAGTGGATCGGGAAAGAGCACAACGATCCAACTCATCCAGAGGTTCTATGATCCCAAAGAAGGAATGGTACAGTAGTTAAATTTCAATTACTAATAACTCTGGTTCAAGCTCTTTAAATAATTTTGTAGCAGATCAATTATTTCCAATGAATAAATAAAAGAATATCTGATCTAGTTTTGAAAATCTGGTTTTGTAACAGCATTTATTGTTGTCATTTTTAGGTCACCCTGGATGGTCATGACATCAGAAGCCTGAATATCCAGTGGTTGCGCTCCCTTATTGGAATAGTGGAACAGGAGCCTGTTCTGTTCGCCACTACGATCGCTGAGAACATCCGATACGGCCGACGTGGAGTCAGCATGGAAGAGATTATAGAAGCTGCCAAACAGGCCAATGCTTACAACTTCATCATGGATCTTCCTCAGGTGCCAATTACTGTACAAGATCTGTACATGCATTACCTTACTGATAAAATACACAAAGTAACAGAGGACGTGCATGACAGTAAATGGCAATTTATTGTTTTTTTCTTTTTAAAATAAATGTTAAAATATATTTCTATATATTAGCTTTGCATAATCAAACTAAAGTTTTATGACAATCTGTGTTGTTTTGTGCAGAAATTTGACACACTGGTCGGCGAGGGTGGTGGACAAATGAGTGGAGGGCAGAAACAGAGGATCGCTATTGCTCGAGCGCTGGTCAGGAATCCCAGAATCCTCCTGTTAGACATGGCCACATCAGCTTTGGATAATGAGAGTGAGGCTATCGTACAGGAGGCCTTGGACAAGGTAAGTTTTGCAACATCCTTAAACTGAGACCAAATTTAGCAAGTCAAGACAGGATGAGTTTGGTGGATGTAGCTTAAAAACTTCAGAAGTTAAAGTATATCTCTTTTAACTGAACGGATTAATGGTTTTCCCATAGCTGACAATGATCAGCAACAGCCTAATAACTATTTAGAACACATTAAGAAGCACCAAGCAACACCCTAGAAACCACTTAGAACACATTAACAAGTGTCCAGCAACTCCCTAGCAACCACCCAGCAAACCACTTAGAACACCTTAAGCTCCCAGCAACACCCCAACAACCAATTAGAACACCTTAAGTGCCCAGCAACTCCCTAGCAACCACTCGGCAAACCACTTAGAATATCTTAACAATTGCTCAGCAACACTCTAGCATCCACCCAGCATACCAATTAGCTCCCAGCAACACGTTAACAACCAATTAGAACACCTTAAGCACCAAGCAACAACCTAGCAACTGCTTAGAACACATTGACAAGTACCATCAACTCCCTAGCAACCACCCAGCAAATCACTTAAAACATCTTAAGCACCCAGCAACACCCAACAATCAATTAGAACACCTAATTAGCATCAAGCAAGTGCCCAGCAACACCCTAGCAACCACCCAGAACAACATATCAACCACACCTATATATATTTCCATTTATTTATTTATTTTTTTTGTTTGTTTGTTACACACACTCATTCAATGACATTTTCAGGCTCGACAGGGAAGAACGACTATCAGCATCTCACACCGTCTGTCCACAATCCGCAACGCCGATGTGATCGTGGGCTTTGAGCATGGACGCGCTGTAGAGAGAGGAACGCACAGCCAATTACTGGACAGAAAGGGAGTGTACTTCACCCTCGTCACACTCCAGAGTCAAGGAAAGGATACAGACAGTGATAAACCAGAGAACAGTGAGTAAAGGGAGTTTTGGGAGTCATATTCAAGAATTCAGATTGCTTGAATTGTTCACCCAAAAATGTTCACTCATGTCGTTGCAAACCTGTATGTTGGTATTTTTCTGTGAAACATGAAAGGAGACATTTTACAACATTTAACCAAAGAATTTCATGCATCATAAGCTATCCATTCATGTATTTTTATGCAAATTTTGGGATAACTAAAAAAAAAACCTGAATGGAAAAGCCAAAATGTGCATAAACTGTATGAATGAACTGAGGTGGATCATTAAGAATTATAAGAAGACACATGCATAAGCTATGATGGAAGTGCATTTGGATGAAAAATATTGAATGTATGGAAAACATCTGGATGAAGATACTAGGTTTTGAATGACATGAAAGTGAATGACAGTATTGAAATTTTTAAATGATCTGTAACACAATACTGAATCACACAGCTGCTGAGATGATCATTATGGAGGAGGATGGACTTGAGAGAGTACGAAGCTTCAGCAGAGGAAGCTACGAGAGCAGCTTAAGGTATGTGAAGGTTATGAAAGGCTCATTTTTAATTTTATCTTGAGAGGAGTGTCCAAAATGTTCTCTTTTTAAACTAAAATGCATTTTCCTATAGGCGGTCTTTGAGACAGCGATCTCATTCTCAGATGTCAAACAAAATTCCGGATGCCATTTCTGGAAAATTCAAATTCCACTTGGACCGTTACGAAATGGAGGAAATTGAAACAAACAACAAGGTCTGGAACTGAATACAGTTGAATACAGTATCACCCATGCAAAAATTCCCTGTCTTTCTATATTTATCTAAAGTTCTCTACCTTGTCTTGCAGAAAGGCAAAGGTGATGCTGAAGAGGTCATTGAACCGGCTCCTGTGGCACGAATCCTGAAGTATAACCGTCCTGAGTGGCCGTATATGCTGCTGGGCTCTTTAGGTGCTGCCATCAATGGATCGGTCAACCCCATCTATGCTCTTTTATTCAGTGAAATCCTTGGGGTGAGTGCTGAAAATTCAGCTTTGCATCACAGGAATAGATTACACTTTAAAATGTATTCAAATAGAAAACAATGGTTTTAAATTCTTTTTCACGAAATTACTGTATTGTTGATCAAATAAATGGTGAACACAAGAGACTTCTTTCAAAAACATTAGCAACACTTTACAGTAATAAAGTAACTATTTGCAAACTATTAGTTTATTATAGTTAATTCATAGTTAATATATTGTAGTCTCTACATTGTTAATATATTAATAGGCGATATATAAATAGTGAGTTCTTCATTGTCACTGTAATTAACCAAATTATTATTGTTTAATTAGCTCATATGTAAAGAGTTAAAAAAATAGATATGCTTTGTTTACAACATATTAATTGTAAAAGATTCTCACTTTAGATTAGGTCATGGAAAATTGGAAAATGTCATTAAGTGCTTTAAACCAAACTTTATTAGACATTAATTGCATTAGTATTCCTCTAGTGTAATTGCATAGTGTTCCTCAAAAAAAAAAAAAAAAAAAAAAAAAAATTATATATATGTACACACAGAACATTTTCTACAGAAAATGTAAAAATCTAGCATAAATTATACAGATTTAAAAATATTTTCTCTTAGGCAAGATTAACACACACTCTTAATCTTTAGGCAGTGTAATATTTTTATTAAACACAGGACTGTTTAACAGTATTATTCCTGTTTTTCAGACATTCTCCATTCAAGACCTGGACGAACAGAGGAGGCAGATAAACGGGATTTGTATTTTGTTTGTCATCATAGGAGTCCTGAGCTTCTTTTCACAGTTCTTGCAGGTATTTCCACATTTATTTGGTGCGGCTTTGCATATCTACAATTTATTCGTTCCCATGAGAAACGTGTATTTTGATATTACAGCAGATCACTGATACTGCAATAATTTTATTGCAGGGCTACTCATTTGCTAAATCAGGAGAGCTGTTGACTCGTCGGCTGAGGAAGGTCGGCTTTCAGACAATGTTAAGGCAAGAGATTGGCTGGTTCGACAACCCCATAAATAGTCCTGGTGCTCTGACTACCAGACTAGCCTCTGATGCCTCCATGGTGCAGGGGGTGAGTGCCAAAAGATATCCAAAATAAAATAAAACACAAATTTGCTCAATTGGCATATTGCAAAGCTTGTAAAAGCACTTGTTTCATATGCAAAGTGATGCTTCTTATAGGTGCATCAGGAAAAAATGAAAAACTTTTTATGATATACAAGAACATGTATTTTTAGTGGAACTTAGGGTGATAAATTGCATATTTAAATAAAAATGAATGAAATGCCCTTTTAAGATTTACATCATTTATATGGTTCAGTGTGTGTTTAATTGTGTTTCATGTTCTCTTCACCAAAGGCTACAGGTTCACAGATCGGCATGGTTGTGAACTCCCTGACCAACATCGGCGCTTCCTTCATTATTGCGTATTACTTCAGCTGGAAACTGAGTCTTGTGGTCACCTGCTTCCTTCCTCTCATTGTCCTCTCTGGAGTTTTTCAGGCTAAAATGTTGACAGGATTTGCTAACGATGACAAAAATGCATTGGAGGCTGCTGGACAGGTAAAAACTCATGTTAAATAAGGTCTGATTCACTCATTCAAATGCAGCATTCATGCTTTCACTGAGGCAGCAAATAAGCATGCATAATATGTAACCAGTGTTGTCAGATTACGAATGAATTACTGGTTCTTTTTAATGAATCTTCAAATTCATAACTTATTGGTTTGAATCAATCTCATGACTCAATAAATCAGAGTTGTTCTTGGCTCAACTCATTAATTTCATCGGATTCAATTCAAAATGAAGCAAGAAATCTTACTGTTATGTGTACTATTTATTTATTTATTTATTTATTTATTTATTTATTTATTATTAGTATGCATATCAGTGTAAATTGTACTCTACATTCATACAGGTGTCCAGTGAAGCTCTGAGCAACATCAGAACCATCGCCGGCTTGGCCAAAGAGAAACACTTTGTGTCTCAGTATGAAGATCAACTAGAAACACCATATAAAGGGGCAAAGAAAAAGGCTCATGTTTATGGGATCTGTTTTGCATTTGCCCAGTGTGTCATTTTCATGGCCTTCGCTGCCTCTTTTAGATACGGTGGCTATCTGGTCAGTAATGAGGGGCTTCCATACATGATGGTGTTCAGGTTAGTGCAGAGTCATTGATCTGTAACTTTTATGCATTGCATTCAGGGCTTGACCTTATCACCCGCCAACCAGCCAAATGCGGGTGGATTCCAGCAGTGGCGTGTAACGCAGTCACTCCTATACTAGCCACTTTGCTGGGTTGAACTTTATATATAATTAAATAAATTTTTAATTTGTAGTCTTTTAAAAAGGCATCTTGTATAATAAACTAAGTGCACTAGTGTTGTCAAAAATATTGATTTTTTTTTTTCAATACATATTGATACTGAAATATCTGAAACTCTAGTACTCGTTTTCCGCAGAATAGATACATGATACCAGCTGCTCTTTCTCTCATATTTCTCTGACAGCGAGTCGACACACAAACCGCCTCCCCTCACTCACTCAGTTCATTTGCTCCCGATAGTGTTACAGGGCTTGAATTTCAGCATGGGATTGCACATATTGTGCATAATTTTACTCATTCCCACAGATTTTGTGCGCACACTCAAAGTGCGCACACATAAAGCCACCTCTCAGTACTAAATTGAGTTATTTTTCGCTGCGTATTGCACTTAAACGGTCAAATACACACAAAATAATGTGAAAATGCCGGCCTTGGTGAGTATTCATGTAAACACAGTCAGTTATGTTTAAAGTGAACGTAAACCGATGAGAAAGAAAACGCATGTGTAACAGTATAATGGATCCATGCGTCAGGTTTTAAAGTGACAGCAGCCTAATATACCTGCTGCTAAATTATGAGATAATATTAAAAATATGTATATGGCAGTTTTTACCCATAGTATCTGTCAAAATTGTGGTTTAACACTAGAACTACCAAGGCAGTCATTTTGACCGTTTTAAAGATTTGCAATGTAATAACTTTGTTGAAATAAAACCCATATAACTACAGTTCCATGACTTTTCTTAAATTAATGTAAATTTTATTTTAACATTGTTATTTTATTAAAATTTCAAAACACAAAAGAGTTCTGAGTATTTCTACCTTGAATGGCCATAGCGGTCAATTTGACCGCACATATTGCAGGCGTATCTCCTCAGCGCTTTTTCCCGCGGTTAAAGATGTGCGTAGCTGTTGCCTAGCAACCTTTCTCTGGCAGTTTTGTATGCTTTTGATAAGCTAAAACTTAGCTTTACCGTCAAAATGGCAACAAGAAAGAAAATGACTGTCACTGAGGTTTTATCCTTGCTTGAGAACATTGATGATGCAGAGTCTGATGGAGGAGCAGAGAGCGATGTCTCTTGACAGTTCGTCTGACACTGATTCTGAGGTTCTGAGTCCTAATATAACAGAACTATTTATTCATTCTAGATTTCATTAGAGGCTGCATAAAATTGTTTCCGATTCGTGTGGTCCAAACATTTCCGATAATGCTAAAGCATTGTAAACTCCAAAAGTCAAAATGTATTGAATAAAGACAGATGTAATCATTTCCAAAATTCACAATATGTTTTTATCTAACGAAATATTCTGCTTCATTTTATATTTGTTGACATTTTGACTTTCAAAAACAACATTTTAACTGCGGTGAAAAACTTTGATCTCCAGCTTGCCGGATGCAAATTGCGGAAAGCAAATTGCGGCATGCGCTTTTGTGGGAGGTCTAGTAGCTCTTACACAATAATATCACGAACATATTATATTATGTATGCTTAAATTACCCCACATTTTTCATTAAACATGACCATAGAAGCTTTGAAGTAAATATAACATGAAAAAAATGACATTCACTGCTGTCTGGTATGAACAGTCAAAATGACCGCTATTGGCAGTTCTAGTAGTTATAGAATTCCGGTAGTGCTAGTGTTAAAGCAGATATGGAATTGAAAATTAATGCATTTGTGGTGTAATACTGAAAAATAATAATTATATAATCTTTTTATAAAAGCAAAGATTGTGGTTAAAGTAAGATACATATGGAAACAAATGTCTGTATTACTGCATATATAAAACTTAACATCCATGTGGATTTTATCACTGAAGGGAATTACCTGAAATGTTTGAAATGCACCAGTAGTTCAAGTCGTTGGTGTCATTAAAAGATGCTGTGTGTGTTTATTGCTCAGAGTCATTTCAGCTCTCGTGACCAGCGCAACCGCACTCGGCAGAGCTTCATCTTTTACACCAGACTACGCCAAGGCTAAGATTGCAGCTGCCCAACTTTTCAAACTGCTGGATAGGGTTCCCAAAACTAGCCTGAGCAAAACGGAAGGACAAAGTTGGGTGAGTATGTGTTCTGCTAACTTCCAACATTTTCCTAACGTCAACCATTTGCCCTCTAAAGACATCTAAACCCAACTTTTCATGGCTAGTTTGCATGGCCTATTCATAGTTTTCATGTGACATCACACCCTTATAGGAACACCCTCCTGGAGTGCAAAACACGGCTTTCCTCCATTGACCACCAGTCATTTTTACCTGGTTTGTGTACTAATGTAGTAAGATAGTGATATTAAAAGACCAAATTCAGTATACACCTTATTGATGATGCATACTATGTACACACAGGCATAAACACAACGTGCAGTTTTGAGTATAAAGAAAATGCTTAGCCATTTAGTGTCTGCATTTATATTCTGGACTCATCTGCTTGCCTGTGTTAGTATGCATCTTCAATAAGGTTTATACAGAATTTAATCTTAATCCCTTTATGTATCTTAATATCACCCTTTTAGTACATTAAGGGACTTTAAATGATTAAAATTAAAATTTCCTGATAATTTACTCACCCCCATGTCATCCAAAATGTTTGTCTTTCTTTCTTCAGTCGAAAAGAAATCAAGGTTTTTGAGGAAAACATTCCAGGATTTTTCTCCATATAGTGGACAATTTCAGTGATATGCCATTTAATGCATGTTACTCCCCTAAAGATTTGCTTACAGACACCATCAAATTAAAATCAGAGTTTTGTGTCTTTAAAGGGATAGTTCACCCAAAAATGAAAATTTGATGTTTATCTGCTTACCCCCAGGGCATCCAAGATGATGTTTTTTTTCTTCAGTCGAACGCAAATTATGATTTTTACCTGCAACCGCTGCCGTCTGTCAGTCAAATAATAGCAGTGATTGGGAACTTGAACAATAAGAGTCGAAAAAACTTCCATAGACAAATCCAAATTAAACCCTGCGGCTCGTGACGACACATTAATGTCCTAAGACACGAAACGATCGGTTTGTGCGAGAAACCGAACAGTATTTATATCATTTTTTACCTCTAATACACCACTATGTCCAACTTCGTTCAGCTTCCGGCTAGTGAGGTCTGATCGCGCTCTGACGACGGAAGTGATGTCTCGCGCTCATTGAAGTATATGGGCGAGACATCACTTCCGTCATCACAACGCGTTTTTTGACCTCACTAACAGAAAGCTGAACGAAGTTGGACATAGTGGTGTATTAGAGGTAAAAATTATACAAATAATGTTCGGTTTCTCGCACAAACCGATCGTTTTGTGTCTTAGGACATTAATGTGTCGTCGCGAGCCGCAGGGTTTAATTTTGATTTGTCTAAGCAAGTTTTATTTACTGTTATAGTTGAAGTTCCCATCTACTGCTATTATTTGACTGACAGACGGCAGCGGTTGCAGTTAAAAATCATAATTTGCGTTCGACTGAAGAAAAAAAATTCACCTACATCTTGGATGCACTGGGGGTAAGCAGATTAACATCAAATTTTCATTTTTGGGTGAACTATCCCTTTAAGTGCATGTCTATTCTCTTTGAGATCATCTACAGTATGCTAGTGTAAAAGTTGCCAGTATTTGCTTTTAGCAGATATACATTAAAATGTTCAGTCTTTATAGGACGGGACAACAAAAATAATATTGATGACTCCTCTTTTAGCCTTATAAAATGTAATGTTCTCTTCCATCTTGTTACAGGATGACTTTAAGGGAAAAGTGGAATTCAAAGAGTGCAGGTTCACGTATCCCAGCAGGCCAGACATCCAGGTTTTGAGAGGGCTGGACGTGTCAGTACATCCAGGACAGACTCTCGCTTTTGTGGGCAGCAGCGGCTGCGGCAAGAGCACCAGCGTACAACTGCTGCAGCGGTTCTACGACCCAGATGGAGGACAAGTGGTATGAAACTACATTTATCTACTGCATATTTAATGCATTTCCTCTGAAATGTCTTAACTTATTGCAAGAATTATAGGTTTTAAATTATTCAAATGTAAGAAGTAAAACAGAAGATATCTAGTTTAAAATAATCATGGCATTTTGCTAAAAATCTCTTGACAGTTTCATACTCATAAGGCGAGGAAGCTTTGTAAAATCCTTTCTAAGTAGGAAGCAATTTCCCTTCCTGACACATTCATTTGATTGCATGATTCCTTAAAATGTTTTCAAACCATGACTTTCTCTAATCGTCCTAGCTGATCGATGGACGTCCATCTGAGAGCATCAGTGTTCCCTTCCTGAGGTCTCAGATCGGGATTGTATCCCAGGAGCCGGTGCTGTTCGACTGCAGTATCGCAGAGAATATCCAGTACGGTGATAATTCTCGCACCGTGAACATGGAGGAGATTATAGAGGCTGCTAAGAAGGCTTATCTGCACGATTTTGTGATGACACTTCCTGATGTAAGTTATGCATTCCTTTTCATCACGGCTGACGATTTGAATTCACAAATATCAAGTTTAATATGGCTCAAAGTTGACATGAAATGTTCTTCGCCACTTTTATGTCTGTAATCTAATGAATTTAGAAGTATGCAACCAGAAAAAAATGTTGGGTCAGTTAGACATTCTTCAATGACCAGTGGGGTCATGCACCATTAATATAAATGGGAAACTGATGGAGCAATTATATTTTGATGAATGATTATGAAAACAAAAATTTGGAATAACAAGCAAAATAAGACAAAGGACATGCATTAAGAAGATGAACAGGGTCAGTTTTGTTGGTTTTGACCCCGTAAAGCATATTGTATTCTAAGGCTTCTAAATACCAACATGATCTAAACCTTTGCTGAATCCACTAAACCTTCTAAATTTTTATACAATCCACTACATGCCTTCTGTTCAAACTTTTTAGCAAGTAGAAGGCCTTTTAGTGTAATTCTATGAACATCCACCTTCAGGTTGTGAAATCTAAATGATTTTTATAAAGTAAAGGTAAGAATAATTTTGTTAGTAATATTTAAAACAAACATTTAGTGAAGCAACTTAGGTTTACTTCATTATCCATACATCATTTTTAGATAAACTGTGTTAAAATGTCCGTATAAAACATGATATTTATTTGTTCATCTCTCAATCATCATTGCATTGCATTGTTTTGCCCCCACATTTAAAAACTACAGAGCTCTGATCATAAAATGAAGCTTTTAAATATCATCTTACGAAGACTACTTACTAAATGCAAATAAATGTCACTTGTAAGATGTCTGTATAAAAGTCATAAAAATCTGATTAATTTATATTACAAGCTATCTGAATTGTACTTTTTGGCCATAACAGCATCTGTGTCAAATTGCATATTTTTTCTCAGTTTGAGCCTCTGAATAAAACTGAGGCATTTTTTCCCCACTCGACTATGAGCTCCATATTCTCACAGCATCATGCTACATGAGCCATAAAAACCTGATGTATCAAATATGATACAAAACATAAAAGACATATGCAAACTGTTTTTACATTTTGTCTAAAGGTTCAATGAACTGTTCCATTTCAAAAAATGTTATTTTTCTGCCTATTATTTCATGTCATGCATTACTGGATTAACCCTCTGGTGCTCTTCAGTCATTTTTGATTGAAAAATGTTATTTTTTATTTTATTATTATTATTATTATTATTTTTTTTTATTATTAATCAGAATGGTGCAAGACGTGGTAAAGGTTTTGGCACTTGCTATGTGAACAGAAAAAAAGGAAAAGAAATCATGGACATGATTCAAAAAGGTTAAATGATCCTGAAGAAACAGTCACACTCCTCAAAAATGAGTGCACTGGAAGTGAATGGGAGACAAATTTCATCTAGTGAGAACTTTTGGTACTGTGGCCAAACAAAATCTTCACTCATTTTTTGAGATTTCAAGTTCCAATTTGGGACACAATTTGTTTAGATTTATGGTTTTGATTTTCTTGCAGTTTGAGTAAAATGTGTTTTTGAAAATATATATTTCATATAAAAATTGAAAATGGTGTTTCTGTGCATTTTTCATAGCAATAAACGTAAACTAATGTAACTTTAAGTAAACTTTTTTTCACTTCAGCAATAATTTGCCAAGCGTTGTCTTTGAAGAGATCAAAACTAAGTCTGTGCTCTAAAGTATTCAAAATTAATGACCGTTTAAGTTGGAAACGTAATTTTCAGGTCTTTACTCAAAAAGTGAATAAATGGATTATAACTACAGCATAAATATAAATAAGTTCCATACACTCTAAAAATTGCTAGATTAAAAACAACCCAAATTGGGTTAAAAATGGACAAACCCAGCAATTGGATTGTTTTAACCCAGCAGTTGGGTTAAATGTTTGCCAAACGTGCTGGGTAGTTTCATTTAACCCAATTATTGTTTAAAAATGACTATATGTCTGGCTTAAAATGGACCCAAAATAGGTTGGAAATTAAAAATCAGACACATAATTACTAGAAGCGACAATAATAATCAAAAGGTGAAAATTTATTGAAGAAATTTAATATTTATTGTTTAATTATTATTCATTAAAAATGTTAAACAAGTTAAATAAAACTACCAGCATGTTTGGCAAACATTTAACCCAAACGCTGGGTTAAAACAACTAAAAAATGCTGGGTTTCAACCCAGCATTTTTTAGAGTGTAAAATCCCCTAAAAATACAAAATATGAAATAAAATAACATCGAACTAAAAAATATAAAAATTGATCATTTTTGTCCAACATGCGAAGGACTCCAGAGGGTTAAGCACGGCTGAACTGTTTAACCCTTTTGTGTTTTTCAGAAATATGAAACTCAGGTTGGGGCTCAAGGCTCTCAGCTGTCCCGCGGACAGAAACAGCGCATAGCGATCGCACGAGCCATCGTCAGAAACCCTAAAATTCTGCTGCTGGATGAAGCCACCTCTGCACTCGATACTGAGAGCGAGAAGGTAAAACAATATCAATGTGTGAATGCAAACTTACAGTCTTATTTTACACACTCTCACTATATTCTCAGTATTTTTGAATGCTTTTTAATGCACAAAATGCATTGGATTTTCAATCTGCAGACAGTTCAGGCAGCGCTGGATGTGGCGCGGCAGGGACGCACGTGTATCGTCATAGCCCACAGGCTTTCCACCATTCAGACTGCTGACATCATTGCTGTGATGTCACAGGGTGTGGTCATTGAGAAGGGGACCCACGAGGAGCTCATGGCCAAGAAAGCAGCATACTACAAACTTGTCACCACAGGGGCCCCTATTAGTTAAAACGACAAACGACATTTACTTGAGCCAATTTTGACCCAGTTGGGCTGCTCAAACAGACTGCAATTGTTGAGGTGTTTATTTGATATGTATTTATTGAAAAGTGGATTTTATTGAACTCCAAGTAATACTTGGATGGTTCAGGTGTGGTTAGTCAGCCTGGGTGACCTCAGTATTTCAAGAAATTTAATTAAAATGCATTGTATAAAAATGTAAGACATGCAAACAATTGATTTGTGTAAAGTTTCTGCCTATTCTAGACATTACTACATCAGTCATGTACTAAGTAGCTGAAGATACGGTGTCCTTGAACTATAGTGTCAATAGTAGTGGACTGATAACATGTTCTTAATCACTGATATGTTTCTGCTCAGTCATTGTTTCTCTAGTGTCTCTAGTGTCATGTGTAATCTATTTTTTTCATGTCTGTCTGTCACTTTGCAGATGCTTTGTCCAATGCTGTGTACATATTAAAACGACCTTTATGAAACCGTATGTGAGTCTGTGAATTTAAAAATGCAGAACTATCCATTTATTTTGACCAGTATTAGACGGTTCAAGTAACTTTTAAAGGGTTAGTTCACCCAAAAATGAAAATAATGTCATTAATTACTCACCCTCATGTCGTTCCACACCCGTAAGACCTTCGTTAATCTTCGGAAACACAAATTAAGATATTTTTGTTGAAATCCGATGGCTCAGTGAGGCCTGCATAGGGAGCAATGGACACTTCCTCTCTCAAGATCCATAAAGGTACTAAAAAATATTTAAATCAGTTCATGTGAGTACAGTGGCTCAATATTAATATTTTAAAGCGACAATATTTTTGGTGTGCCAAAAACAAAATAACGACTTATTTACTGATGGCCGATTTCAAAACCATGCTTCAGGATCGCGTGTCAAACCGGCAAACTGCTGAAATCACGTGACTTTGGAGCTCCGAACCGATGATTGGACACAAAAGATTCATAACACTCCGAAGCTTCATGAATCAGTGTTTTGAAATCGACCATCACTAAATAAGTCATTATTTTGTTTTTTGGCACACCAAAAATATTCTCGTCACTTTAAAATATTAATATTGAACCACTGTACTCACATGAACTGATTTAAATATTTTTTTAGTACCTTTATGGATCTTGAGAGTGGAAATGTCATTGCTGACAATGGAGGCCTCACGGAGCCATTGGATTTCAACAAAAATATCTTAATTTGTGTTCTGAAGATGAACGAAGGTCTTACACGGCACGGCATGATGAGTAATAAATTACATTTTTTTCATTTTTGGGTGAACTAACCCTTTAAGTAAATTGTGCTCATTCGTTTAGCGAAAACAGCATGGTATTATTAATTTATTGCTTGTTTAAAGTCTTGACAATAGAAATTGTATTGCCACAAAGCTGTCATGAAGATTTTTAATGACTGTAAAAATATTTTATAAACTAAAATACTACTCTAAAATGACTCTAAAACGGCCCAAAATGGTTTAATGTGGTTTAATATGTTTTTCTTTCATCTGGCCTGGATGATAGTAATGTATAGTAAATACTATAGTGTTTTTGAACCATAGTAAAGTACATGAATTAATTTGTTGTGGTAATTCTATAGTAATATAATCAAATTACTTTACCCCTTTACTATGTTTTCTTCAACTATAGGGTATATTACACTACAACACACTAAAGTATACTACAGTATTTATTAGTTTATCAGTTAACTATAGTACAGTATGCTGTAGCATTCATTAAAGTGTTGTTAATACTGTAATATATACAGTATACTACAATTTACTATAGTATATGGCTCAAAAACACTAGTATTTACTATACATTGCTATAGTATTTTTTCATCCAGGCCAGATGAAAGAAAACATATTAAACCAGTATTTGGGCCATTTTAAAGTAATTTTGGGCCGTTTTAAAGTCAGACTAGTATTGTAGTTTATAAAATGCTTTAAATGATTATAGTATTTTTCATGTGAAACACTAGGAGGCAAAAATGTAGATCATAACATTTTAGACGAGAGTTTGTTATAGTGGAAAGACCAGATGACAGCAAACAGCTTGATATGAAAATGTAAACGGTAAATTTATATTCAAGAATATATAATCTCCAAACTAATGCCGCTGAAATCCATTTATGGTGATTTGATTATCTTCAAAATGGCAGTCATATTTACATTTCCAGTATTTAGTAGATAAAGACTGCTAAAATATACAACAATACTGCATGGATTGATAATGAAAATTAAATCAAATAATTTATTTAAATTTTTAATTTTATTTTTGGTACAGTTCATGCTTCCTTGAATGACAAAATGAAATTACATTTGAGCATTTGATTTATCATTTGAGTAGATGTTTTGAGCATTTGATTTATCATTTGAACAGCCGTTTTGAGAGTTTGATTTGTTATTTGATGATTTGAGCATTTGATTTATCATTTAATCAGCCGTTTTGAGAGTTTGATTTATTATTTGATGATTTGAGCATTTGATTTATCATTTGAGTAGATGTTTTGAGCATTTGATTTATCATTTGAACAGCCGTTTTGAGAGTTTGATTTGTTATTTGATGATTTGAGCATTTGATTTATCATTTAATCAGCCGTTTTGAGAGTTTGATTTATTATTTGATGATTTGAGCATTTGATTTATCATTTGAGTAGATGTTTTGAGCATTTGATTTATCATTTGAACAGCCGTTTTGAGAGTTTGATTTATTATTTGATGATTTGAGCACATGATTTATCATTTAATCAGCCGTTTTGAGAGTTTGATTTATTATTTGATGATTTGAGCATTTGATTTATCATTTGAACAGCCGTTTTGAGAGTTTGATTTATTATTTGATGATTTGAGCATTTGATTTATCATGTGAACAGCTGATTTGAGCATTTGATTTATCATTTGAGCAGCTGTTTTGAAAGTTTGATTTATCATTTGATCTTTTTAAGCATTTGAATTTTCATTTTAATTTTGTTAGGAAAAAACCTCCATAGTTTATCTCTACTCAAACCACATTTGTTGTCAACAAACTCCCCTGTCCACCAGAGGGAGGTGTAGTATGTTGATATATACAATTAATATGTCAGTTTGTGATCACAAATACAATTATAAGCCAGACATTAAAATATACACTTCCTACTATTTAAAAAGTGCATTGTTTTCCTGTTCCTGATGAGATATTTGTTATGCTAAAATTTGAATGCAGAGCTAACACTAGATGGCGAAGCATTACTACAGAATTAAGTGTAAATATACGACCGCAGATAAGATGTAACTAATAAAAACGTAGTATTTTGAGGGAAAATAAAATGCGTACTTCAAAATTTATTATGTATATCGTGAGCAGTTTAACATTTAAACAAAAGTAATTTCATGCCGCTATTTTGTAGTAATGACGTCATGTTTATCTGACGCCATTTCCTGTGTAACTGCTGACAGATCAGGCGCCGATTTTTGAAAACAAGAAGAATAAATTTGCGTTTATTTTCTTTCAGTAAAACGGGTGAGTGGTTTATATGTACTTTACGACTATCAAAAGAACATTTAACCAATATTATCTAAGTTTCAGCGCATAGAAATGAAGAAAAAAAGATTAAAATGGTATCGCTCTGAAGATTTACATGTAACAATAACATCTTGACATTGACTGTCTGCTAATGAGATATTATATATGATTATAATATGTTATTGTAGAATAGAGTAGGCAGACGGTATGTAATATGGAGTAAACACCTGAATGTGAGCAGACTGCGGTTGTAATAACAGTCATTGTGTTGTTTGGATGATCCTGCAGCTCATCATGGCCTCTATCAGAGACTATAATGTAGTGGAGCAGTTCAACAGCAGACTGGAGGAGATCAGGACCAAACTGCTGGATCAGGCCATGGGAGAGGTGCTCAATGACACGGCTGCGGAGCTCTGTCAAGAGCACAGGCACTACATGAAGTCTGTCTTGGGTGAGAGACTCACAGGATTGTTTTGTGGTTGCCATTGGATGTGCATTAAAGTGGATGGACATGTAAGATTAATTATCTAGCATTATGATCCATCTACATTAAAAATAGTCTGGGTGATATGGCAGAAAAAATATTGTGGTACATTTAGCCCTTGAAATGTTTGTATTTACTCTGAATGTCTTATCTTTATCAAATGAGAACTTTTTTGTGAAAACTGATTCACAAAAATGTGAATAGACAAATAAAAGTGCATAAAAAGCTTAATTATATATATTTGGAACAACAAGAACTGATGAATTTTTCACAATTAGACCAAGAACATAAACATAGATGCAAACTCCACACTTTTCAATGAGAACTCACCTTTTTGAGATCAAAATAGGTCGTCACCCATGGGATTTGCATAGATCCAATGACAAAGTGTTTTTATGGAGGTTGTTGTGAACTTACAAGGGTAAATAACTGGTTACTTGCTTCAATAAGTACTGTACAGTGTTTCCTTTACTCTTTACTTTAAAAACTATGTCTATAATGGGTAATATTTTATGTATCTGAGATGTAGTAAACAGTATTGCCATCTAATCAGCCAATATTGTCACTTTGTCTTTTATAACATGAGATTTTAACCAAATGTTGATTTTTAAAAAAAATTTTCGTGAAAAATTACAGTTTTGGACATATAGGGTAATACAAAATAAATGAAAAAAAAATCCCTTAAATTAACTACAACTGAGCATGTAAAGCAAATAACTTTACAAATAAAATCAGTGCGCAGCATAGCATGCCCCTGCCTTGCGCAATGTTCTCACCTTTTTTCCCTCTTACCTATTTGCATCCCTGATTAAAGGGTTAGTTCATCCAAAAATGAAAATAGTTTCATTTATTACTCACCCTCATGTCGTTCCACACCCGTAAGTTAATCTTCGGAACACAAATTAAGATATTTTTGATGAAATCCAATAGCTCCGTGAGGCCTCCATAGGGAGCAATGCCATTCAAACTCTCAAGATCCATTAATGTACTAAAAACATATTTGAAACAGTTCATTTGAGTTCAGTGGTTCAATATTAATATTATAAAGCGACAAGAATACTTTTTGGGAGCCAAAAAACAAAACGATTTCATCAAAAATATCTTAATTTGTGTTCTGAAGATGAACACAGGTCTTACGGGTGTGGAACGACATGTGGGTGAGTAATTAATGACATTATTTTCATTTTTGGGTGAACTAATCCTTTAATATAAACAGGGTCAAATTGGTTGTTTTTAACCCTAAGCATACTATATCATATATATGAATTTCTAAGGCCTCTAAATTACCAACATAATCTAAACTTTGATAAAAAAAAAAATGTTTTGCACACAATCTACTACAAAGCTTCTGTCATTTGATTGATAGTTTATACATTTTTCTTTTAGCACGTAAAAGGCCTTTTAGTATAATTGTAAAAACATCCACGATACACGCCTTTGTGCTGTGAAATCTTTACTATACTTCATAAAATAAATGTAAAAACAACATTTATATTGTTAATATTTCAAGATGAACATTTACTGGACTGAAACAACTTAAGTTTACTTGATCATCCATATGAAAAATCATGTTAAAATCAAAGGCTTTTCATCTCAATTATCACTGTATTGCATTGCATTATATGTTTTCCCCCTCAAAATTAAAACTACAGAGCTTTGGTCATAAAACTAAGCACTTAAATATTATATATTTATATATTTCATATTTCAAATGGCCCAGGACTGTTTATAAGTGCTTATACATCATTTTTATTTATTTTTTTCCCTACACAGATACTTGCTTTAAGAAATGCAAGGAGGATGAAACCATGTTTGACATGATACATGCTTACAAACAAGGTAAGGTTTTGACTGGCACAATAGTTTGAAACTTTACTATACATGCCATCTGCAATGGGCATTTGGACAGAATGCTCACTATGACATTTTTTTTTATTTATTAGATTTGAAGGAGAAAACATCTTCACTGAAAAAGAAGAGTGCTGAACATCTTGAGGTTGTGTCAGAGATTGAAGACAAGGAGCATCACAAAGCACTCTTATTTCAGAGAATTGAGAAGCTCAAGAAGGATCAGGCCAGAAACAGGGAATGTGTGTAGACCTCTCTTTCCTCTCATGTGCTGTCATAGCCTTTATGTGTTGATGTGTAATGGAGAGAGAGTTATCCGGTCATTACAGATGAGCGATTCATGAACACTTTCTGAATCATTCTAACAAATAATTGCACAGAAGCACTTAATTTGTGAATCATTTACTAAGAATATATTTGAATGACATGCACGTTATATGCCCATTAAAACAATTAGAAACGAGCTCTATTTGTTCATAAATGTTTCCATATGAAGTCACAACAGACAGAGCTTTATTATTGCTGATGTCATCAATGCTTGTTTTATGCATTTTTATAGTGATTCAGTCACAAAACAAAGCCAACAAGGACAGACTGAAGAAGCTGAACAAATGTAAAGACGTCTTTCAGAAACACCTCAGTCTTGAGATCAGAAAAATCCAAGGTAAAGTTTTTGCGTGACTTGAGCATGAAGTTGTTTTTTTCTTTCATTATGCATTAAAAACATCATTCGAATAGAATGAGATACAAAAGTCTGAGAGTACATTGAAAATCTATGACTTTTTAAAATTTAAACCTGGACATTTTAGGATTTTGAAGTTTAAGGATTTTGAATTTAATCAAATGTAAGCATTTTCAGTTTTCAGTCAACTTTTTCACTCAAATTGTTGTTGTTGATAATATAATTGGTAATGCAATTGTATATTTCAGAAAGATTAAAAGCAGTTTTAATAATTGTCTCATACTTGGAGATGTAAGGTTTGATCATGTATCATCAACATCTGTTGATTTGAAGGTGAGAAGCTGCAGTTTGTCTTCAGGAACATCAGTCATAAAGATCCAGACATGGTCCATATGTTCCTCCTCCAGCTTGATGCAGAGGGTGTTTACCACAGTAAGTATTCATTTTCTGAGACTGATCTCTTTACTATCTTTTATTGTTAAAACGAGTAGTTAGCATAAAGAAATCAATTATTGTTAAATGAAATTTTCCTCCTGTATGTGATTAGGCCCCAGCATTGGTTTATACTGATAAAAGTATCTATTTATTTTATTATTTAATGAGGTAATTTAATTACTGCATAAATAAAACTTGATAAATTTGAGATTTTTTTTTTAAATGTTTTTGAAACATTTAAAAATGCTTACTTAGGCTGCATTTATTTGATCAAAAATACAGTAAAAACTGTAATATTGTGAAATATTATTACAATGTAAAATCATTCTAACATGCTGATTTGCTGCTTAAGAAACATTTCCTATTAATTTCTGTTATTAATTGCTCAACCTCATTCGTTCCAAAACCATAAGATATTCATTCATCTTTGGAACAAAAATGAAGATCTTTTTGATTAAATTTGAGCCATTTCTGTTCCTCCATTGACAGCCGACACAACTACCACTTTCAAGCCCCAGAAAGGTGGTAAAGACATCATTAAAGTAATCCATGTGACTAGGGCTGGGCGATGTATCGAATGCTTTTGTCACGCGCATTTCTTCAGTAAAGCCGGTTCCCTGATTACCGCTAAATCGCCATCACCTGCTTTCAAATGAAGCGGCATTTAATAGACAGAGCCGTAGTTCACTGATAAGACACGCAATATCGCGCTCAATATCGACGGCGATACATATCGATATTGAACGCGATATTGCGTGTCTTATCAGTGAACTACGGTTCTGTTTATTAAATGTCGCTTCATTTGAAAGCAGGTGATGGCGATTTAGCGGTAATCAGGGAACCGGCTTTACTGAAGAAATGCGCGTGACAAAAGCATTCGATACATCGCCCAGCCCTACATGTGACTCCAGTAGTTTAACTCACCTTTATGAAGCGACACAAGTGCTTTGTTCGTACAAAAAAATTTTTTTACCACTTTATTTACAAAATATTAATCTCCAATGCATTCATGCAACAACATCTGCTTTCGCGCTCTCGTGAATGCGTGATAATTAATATTTTGTAAATAAAGTGGTAAAAAGATGAAAGAAGGTCTTACGGGTGTGAAACCACATGAGGGTGAGTAATGACAGAAATTTCATTTTTGGGTGAACTAACCCTTTAATATTTTTGTGGCAACCAATTTATATTTAACCGATTTTATATTTATAAAACATTTTAAATCTTTTGTAACAATATAAATGTCTGTACTGTCAATTCTGATGAATGTAATGCATCCTTGCTGAGTAAAAGTTTAATTTCTTTAAAAAAAAAAATAAAAATCCTACTTAGACCGATCTTTTTTAACGTTAGTGTATAATGACTGACAAAACTAAGTACTGAATAACATGATTATATTTTTCCCCTTAGTCATCTCTTGTGACCCTCCACTGGAGAAAATGGCACATCTAGAACACAGACTGCAGGAGACCAACAACTTTTCTGCCTTCCTCGCTCATGTCCGGAGAGAGTTTGTGGCGCTTCACAGTGGTGCAAAGATGGCCTGACTGATGAACCGAAGCTAATGGATCATTTCAGATCCATTTGAAACGGTCAGAGACCCAGACACCATATTTATAGATATCATTAGCAAGTACATCAAGCTTTTATTTACCTTTTACATATTTTGTACATTCATTTATTGGCTTGTAATTTTATCAATAAACAAGAAAAAATCTTTAAAAAGTGCTTTGAAATTTCTTAATTTAGTTATACTACAGTGACAGGAAGTTCTAAAACATTGTAGTTTATTAATTACTGTGCTGTCAAAATCACAAATAAAATCTATTTTTTCACTATGCAATATATTTAGATAAAAGGTTCTATAGCCACACACTTGCATTAAACTGATAGGCTTCCCATGGTCATGAAAAACCTGAAAACATGACCTTTTATAATTTTACTTTCAAGACTATGGGAATTTTTGTAGTAAATACATTTATGCTCTGCTCGAAAATATTTAATCGGCTAGATATTGCTCTTGTGCCCTGTAACTACTCACAAGATGTAGTACTGTATGATTTGTGAGTGAATCGTTCAGTGTTGAAATAATTCATTTAAATGATTTTCATAAGTACTTTTTCCTTTAATCACATGGAAAGGTCATGTGAAAGTAATTAGTTTAAAGTGTGTTTAACCCAACAGCATGAGTAAATCATAATTCAGTGGCACTTAGATCAGTGACCTTTTTCTTCACATGCTCTTTCGAAGCTAAGCTTCAGATGACTTCATCGCAGTAAAAACAGGCAGCTCTTCAACGTACGTGGAAGGGAAATGTCCTCTCTGTCCGTTCAGCTCACCGAACCACCAGCCCGTGTCTTCCTTCTGAAAGATATCTAGTACGTCTCCTGCCAGATTGAAGAGGGAGAGTCAATAGAAAGCAGGTGCTGAGGGATGATGTATTAAGATGAACTACCATATTACCTTCATTAATGTTTAACTCGTCCTCTCTTTCTGACGTAAAGCTGTATAAAGCCTTGCATCTGCCGATAGAGCAGAATTCTGCACCTGTTTTATTAAATCAGTTTGTGTTAAGAAAATTCTTGAATGGAAGAGAAGATAAACACATGTGGCTCGCTGTTCACCTTTATCCTCTTCAGATTCAGTCACGCATCCATTAACCGGACCACTCTGTTGGTCATCGACTTTGGTCGTCTCATTTGAGGGCTCTTTGCTTGTCATATCAGGGCTTTGGTTGGTCACTGCACTTTTATTGATCATGGCGGACCTCATGGACTGACGGGATCTGAACGGAGTCTTTTTGATCCTCATAGGTCGGGAAAGCTGCACTACGCTGTGCTCACAGTCCTGGAGCAAAACCAGAGAAAGGATTTGAACAAGAACATGAAACTTTTGTTTATTAAAATTGTGATACTGTCTCTCTCCACCATGCAGCCTTGGGGAAGCCATATATTACAGTCAACAAACTGTAGGCCGTTTAAAAGCAACAGCAAAAACAAAATATTATGCTAAACTAGTGCTGACCTATTTTCTCATTTAACCCACTTATGTTTATATCACTTGCATGTTTAATGGTGGTTTTACATAATATACCGAATCGGCCAAGGATGATTTAAGAGTTTCTTTTGACACTCGGTTTTCACATAAATCTATAAAAAAAAAAACATGATTATTTTGTTTAAGAAATTTCTTCTTAAAATTCTGTTCTATTATCAGTCCCCCAGTACCTACACAGACTCCCTGTTTTTTTGTTCAACTTTTCCCATAAGATTGCACTTAAAATGCATACTAATAATAGTTTTACTAAAATTCAGTGTTATTTTATTATCATTGCAGGGTTTTTGCATGTCTTAAAAAGTCTTAATTCACTCTTACACAAATTAAGGCCTTAAAAAGTCTTAAATCAGAGGAGAAATTTATTGCATTAAAAGTTGCATGCATTGCAGAAAATCTATATCTTTCCCAGTATTTTTGTCATGTTTTGCAATACAAATATCTAAACCTCTTTGATGCATTTACTTGAGATGCAAATATAAAATGAAGTCTTGAAAAATTTAACAAAATGAATTGTTTATGCTTAAAAGAAGAACAAATATCTTTCAATGAGTTATGAAAACTTCCCTTTGAATTAAGTTGATATGTATATTTATATGTATACCGAGTTCCATACATATACGTGCAAGTGTGTTTGACATATATGGACCATGTTTTCGGACCCCGTTCAAGGGGGTGCTGTCGATCCCCCTGCCACGCCTGGGTACCAGCTTCCAATATGGTCCTCACACCATCGGTACTCGGGCCCTAATAATGCTTCTAGAACTAAACAGGTGCTTTTCAAGATATGTTTAAAACTCACCTTTTCTTTCCATTTAGTAATGCTCTCACTGAATCGATGTCTTGATTTGGGTTTTCCCTCTAACTCCGCCAGACTCTGAGTCAGTTTGCAGTGCGTCGCCTCTAAAAGGTCCAGTTTGAGGATGGCCTACAGAGAGAGAGATCAGTCAGTGTTTGGTTTGTTGAATACCACATTTTTGATAAAATATACATACAGCAGGGTTAAAAAGTCTGAATGAAAATGTCATTAAACCCTGTTATGTTTTTTGGGAAACATTTGAAGTATACTTAAAATTTAGCAGAACATTGGAATGAAAAGTAAGGTCTCACCTCGTCCAGCAACTGTTCCGTTTCCTCCAGGTTTTTTTGATTTGAGAAGTTTGGCTGTTCTGTGTATACTTTCACCATTTTCTCTAAACCTGAAAACCAGATTTATGTGTCAGTGTTGAGCTAGATGTCATATAATGTGAACAATATAACAGGACAGAACCACCTAATAAGATCTCTGAGGAATAAACCAGTTCTATTTAAAGAGGTCTTATCACACTTTTTTAAAATTCAGTTCCCTGAGGTCCTCTTCTAAAGTAGTGTGTCTGCAGTTTTCCTATCATTTGTTCTTCTGATGATATTTAGGAACAGTATCCTGTTTCTTCCTTATTATCTCAGTTTCTAAATACCAAACAAGTGACACTGACATGTTAGAAAGTAACAGAAGTTCCACAGCTTAGTTTCAATAAATGTATTCTTTTCACTGGGGAGGCTGCTTTGTTGTTTTAAGTTGATTCAAAGATTTGTTTTAAAGGGTTAGTTCACCCAAAAATGAAAATTATGTCATTAATGACGCACCCTCATGTCGTTCCAAACCCGTAAGACCTTCGTTCACCTTCGGAACACAGATTAAGATATTTTAGATTTAGTCCGAGAGCTTTCTGTCCCTCCATTGAAAATGTTTGTACGGTAGACTGTCCATGTCCAGAAAGGTAATAAAAACATCATCAAAGTAGTCCTTGTGACATCAGTGGGTTAGTTAGAAGTTTTTGAAGCATCAAAAATACATTTTGGTCCAAAAATAACAAAAACTACCACTTTATTTAGCATTGTATTCTCTTCCGGGTCTGTTGTCAATCCGGGTTCACGACTCCGCAGTGACGCTACTGACGTGTTATCCGGTGCGCCCGAGCTTCGTTTACAGTCTGAGGGAGACGCACGCTGTATTCAAGCTATTCTACATTGTTTGTATTTTGGTATTGCTATATTTTTTAAAATGGTGCATAAGTGTGCATGTCATGGATGTCCTAATCTCCAAAAACAACCACGTAAAAATGCATTACCAACGCCGACAGATGAAAGGATTCAATGGAATCAGTTCAATGGAATCAATTCAATGGAAAGGATTCCGGAAGAGAATACAGTGCTGAATAAAGTCGTAGTTTTTGTTATTTTTGGACCAAAATGTATTTTCATTGCTTCAAAAACTTCTAACTAACCCACTGATGTCACATGGACTACTTTGATGATGTTTTTATGACCTTTCTGGACATGGACAGTATACCGTACATACATTTACAATGGAGGGACAGAAAGCTCTCGGACTAAATCTAAAATATCTTAAACTGTGTTCTGAAGATGAACAAAGGTCTTACGGGTTTGGAACGACATGAGGGCGAGTCATTAATGACATAATTTTCATTTTTGGGTGAACTAACCCTTTAAGTAGATTCAAAGATTTGTTTTAAGTTGATTCAAGATGCTGATAAGACCGTAATAAAGATATTCAGTAAAACTGAAAACATTTTACAATGTGACCTTTTTAAATGTATAGTTTTAAAGTAAAATGGAAAATGAAATGAATAAAATGCAGTCAATGCAGGATATTGAAGTTATTGATGCTCTTAAAAATTTTTATTAGCACCCCCTCTGAATTGTTAAGCCAAGAAAGAAATCCCATGAACCGCCACTGCCCACAAGATCCAAACCTTCTCTGTCGCTTTTTGTTTTTGTGATGCAGTCCTCTAGACGCTGAAGTTTAGTCCTGATGCCATCTTTCCTTCTGTCTTTCCCCATGACTGTTTTTCCTTCTTCCTCCTGCCCAAACACACACAAAACAAAATAACCTATTTCATTTAAATTCCTTCCACATGAATTAGTGTTGTAAACTCAAAGACTTACAAAGTAGTCAGCCATGAGTAATTCAGCTTTGTTCTCGTCCGCTGTAGCGCTGACATCCTCGACCAGTGATTGAATGTCTTTCTCTACATCAACCCTCCGTACGGCCTGCTCGATCTGTTTGTGACTCTGCCACCAAAAAACAAAACAAATGAAAAAACAGAAAAAGCTAATCAATCACACGGACCTAAAAAGCCAGTTTAACCACTTCAAAAAAAATCTACACAAAGACGTAATTGCTAATTTTAAATGAAAGTTTACTTCACTTTAGCAATTTTTGTTCACATTATATGGAAAATGCCTAATGTTGCCTGTTTGAAAAAAAAAAAGAAAATATTGCAAGAATTCAGGGGAAAGAAATATGGGTAACACTTTACAATAATGTTTCATTCGTTAACTACATGAACTAACAATGAACAATAACTAAGATTAATAAAGTAGAAGTAATCTCAGCATTTACTAATAGGCTACATTTTTAAAATCAAAAGTTATCTGTTAGCATTATTTAATGCACTTTGAACTAAAATGAATATTTGTGTTAACTAACATTAAGGTTAATAAATGCAGTGAAAACATATTGTTCATTGTTCATGTTAATTAATGCATTAAATAATGTTAACAAATGGCCCTTACTGTAAATATGTAATTTATACAGTCAAACCAAAAATTATTCAGACATTTTTTAAAATATTTTTACTAGAGGCAGGACACTATAGTTCATTTATGTAAGTGAGGATAGCAAAATAAAGTAAACTGTGACATATTATAATATATCTTCATACAGTGGACTACCAGTAAAATCGATAAAAATTTGGAACCGAAAATTTGACACTTTGACCTGACCATGTTGCTTAAGTGTTATCCGTAACACCTTATTTTAGGGTCCTTTAACTAGTTTCTTATTAGCATGCATATTACTAGAATATTGGCTGTTTATTAGTACTTATTAAGCACATATAAATGACTTATTCTGCATGACCTTATTCAACAGTCTTAATCATACCCAATACCTAAACTTAGAAACTAACTTACTAAATATTAATAAGCACTAAATTACGGGTTTATTGAGGGAAAAGTTGTAGTTAATAGTTTATATGTGTTCCCTATACTAAAGTGTTACCATATTTTTTTATTGTAATAATTTCAGTTACTCTCCAAATTAATGCAGAAACAACTTAAAGACAGTATATTTTAAATATGTGTTTAATGGCATCTTTTTATGAATGAAGGCCAGTATCACTGATACTAATACTGCTACTGATGTCTCTATGAAATTGATTTTTTTTTTTTTTTACTTTAATTGTAGACATTCAACATTACAGTATAACTAAAAGCTATCAATTTCAACATTTATTAGGCTTTAAAAAACTTTTAAGTGAACTTAAAACAATCTTCACAATAAACTCATTATAATAAATGTAATTTTTACCAGATAGGAAATACAGAAATTGAATAAACACTTTACAGTCTTCACTGCATAAATGATAAATTAAATATAGATTAATCCTTATTAAAGCTACACATTTCTCTGTTACCTCTGTTCTTTGATTAACATTAATGACAGACTTCACAGCAACTGGTTTATTAGGCTGCTGTCACTTTAAGAGCTGCCACACATGCCGCGGATCTGACGTGTGACTCATTTTCTCACATTTCTTTGTTCATTTAAGATGTTATTTAACTAATTTAAGATGCTCTTATAAGGATACTCAACAAAACGGGCATTTTGGCATAATTCTGTGTGTTATTGTTTGTTAAAGCGCGAAAGAGAACTCAATATGGTGCAAGTCTTTCTGTGCACATATATATATATATATATATATATATATATATATATATATATATATATATATATATATATATATATATATATATATATATATATAATATATATATATATATATATATATATATATTATATATATATATATTATATATATATATATTATATATATATATATTATATATATATATATATTATATATATATATATTATATATATATATATATATAGTTACTGTAAAAGGAAGTGTGGACATTTTGTGGTAATGTATGGCAACAGTAAATTAAATGTTTTTTAATGTATTGAATAGTATTTAATCCAGTTCCATTTCAATTCAAATTCACACTTATGAATTCAAAGGCAGAATCTAAAAATCAGAATTGTTCAGTTGCTCACGTGAATGACGGTCTGTGCGTAGACAGTCATGAAGAGGCTGTACTTGTCTAGGGTGTTGGACAGAGTCTCTATTCTTTGCTTCTCGAGCTCCTGAACGATCTGAAATGCAGTACTGAATCAGTCAAAATGCAACGGCTTCAGAGAGGATAAAAAAATATAAAGATGTGGAAAACAGCCCGAACCTGGTAGCAGGTTTTCAGTGTGTTCTCCAGCTTCAGTCGGATGTGGTGACCCTCCATGTTAGTGTTGAAATATTCCTCATCAACTCTGGCCTGAAGCTCTGCTGATTTAGTCAATCTGTTAAACATCTGGGCAGAAATGATATGTTTGTCACAAACATAACTGTGTTAGTTGCTTTCCCCAGTCAATGAACAATCACAAATACCTTCTGCTTTTCTTTTTCCGTAGAGATTTGCTTATTTTTCTCCACAAAGCTGAAGAGAGCTTCATGTTCTCTCGTCAACCCAATCAGCTTCTTCTTCAGCTGTAGAAACACATTTCTGTTCAAAACGTATTCTCCTTATGGCAAAACAAAAGTGCTTTTGAATTCCTTTTTATTGGGTTGATTGAACTGATCCCTCAGAATCAGAAAAACACACTTCTAGAAGTATTTTCTTACCTTAATTTGCTCACTCCAGTTTGTAAGAACAAGCTTTCCAGACTTTTCAACAGCATTGTCGAGCTGTGTACAAACAAGACAATGTAAACATGCTGCTGTAAATCCTAATATGTTGCATGCATATGTTGCATAAACATTCAGTGATATACCGGTCTTTTTCTTTTGCCGTGTTCATCTAGGATTTGACGGATTTCCTGAATAGCATCTTGGTTGAGAGCATTTCCCAGTATGCTGAAAGAATAAGCCCAATATAAATACATAACACCAACCCACATGAATAATAAAAAGAGCCTCATCCAGTGTAGTGTCATACCGGTGGGCATCTGCTGAGGCGTACATTTCATCTGATATGAAGGACCACGCGCGATATGTGGAGCTTTGAAGAGGAAAAACTGTCAATGAGTTTGCAAGGAAAGTGCATCAAATATTAACCTGCACTGCTGACGCAGTCAACATGACATTGCACTGCAAAAATCCTGTTTTTTTTCTATTATTTTCCAGGTACACTATCTAAAAGGCTAAAATTGACATGAAAAGCAACAATACATAAGATATTAAGTCTTGTTTATACTTAAAACATTGAAAAAATCTGCCAGTGCAAGACAAAATAACTCATATTAAAGATACATTCTCTGAAAACTAGATTTAATATCTTCTAATGTTTTGCTTCACAAGTTATTTGTTTCAAGGATTTTAAGATATTTTCACTTGTTAAAAATATAATTAAAAACCTAATGAAGATTTTTTTTTTTTGTAGTGTACTGACATTTTTCTCTAAATAGTGGCTTAAAATAAATTAAAAGTACAAATATTTGATGTATAAAAAAAAATATCCTTGCAAAAAATTATACAGTGTGTGTGTGTGTGTATATATATATATATATATATATATATATATATATATATATATATATATATATATATACACACACATATATATATATATATATATATATATATATAAATTAATAATATAATATATATGTATATAAATAAAATGTGTGTGTATATATATATATATATATATATATATATATATATATATATATATATATATATATATATATATAAATTATAAAAAATCTAATTTTTATACATTTTATATATATACACATATATATATATATATATATATATATATATATATATATATATAAAATGTATAAAAATAAAATTATATACATGTATTTTTATAATTTATAAAATTTTTATACATATATATATATATATAACCTACTTAGTTTACATATTTTCATATTTATTGTTAAAATCCACACAAATCAAGGATTTAAAAGTAAATTTAATTTGGGACATTGGTTATGAAAACCGCCCTGTTTTGTACCCTGTTCATGTGAAGAGATAACTAAATCACACAGTAACTCAGGGTTAGATGGAGACGTGCTCACTCACTTATCACTCATCTCTTTCGAGACTTTAAGGAGTTTCCCTGCAATCTTCTGAAGTCCTTTTGAATAGTTGATCTCCAGTTCAGATCTAAATTCAAAGAAAACACTGTCAGTTGTATTAGTCCAGCTGAGGCTCCTCAGGTCATTGAGATTCTGCCCTGAACGTTTCAAAGCGCATTTCCAGAAGAACTATTTTATTCTTTTCCATTTCATTCTCTTCTCCAGAGAATGGAAAGTTGAGTATCTTTGATCTAGTCTTAAGAGGTCAAGTACTGTAGTAAACTTGTGAGAAGAAAAGCAGAGTTCGAATGTTACCTTTGCTGAAACACGGCCAAGAGCTCTTTGCAGAAATACTCGCCATTCTTAGAGATTCTCTTTAGGTCCTGATACAGCAGATTATACTGAAACAAATTATACAGCTTAATGAAGCAGTAAAGCACAAGTCTGTCTGTCTGTCTGTCTATCTATTGATATATAATAATTATAATAATAATAATAATAATGCATTTTATTTCATGGCGCCTTTCAGAACACCTAAGGTGACCTTACAAGCAATATACAGGTCACTGCATACGACAAAACAAACAACAAACAAACAGCATATACATATAAAGTTCATTTAAGGTCTCAATAAAACATGTTATATAAAAGAGCCTGTATAAAAAGATATGTTTTAAGACGCATTTTAAAAGTCAACAAGCACTCCCTATTGCGAACATCGAGGGGAAGAGAGTTCCATAGGCGGGGGGCAACATAACTAAAAGATCTGGCACCCATAGTAGTAAGTCGAATCCGAGGTACCGCAAGAGAAATTGAAGATGAAAAGAGAAAATGAAGATTATGCAAATGGAAGTATGCAATCCGTGTGATATTATTAATCTGAGCTTTAAAAAATAGTGTGCTATCCATGATGACACCCTAACTTTTAACCTGAGAAGAAGGACAGATTGCAGTATTGTCAATGTGTAAAGAGAAACAAGTAGATTTAGACACAACAGATGTAGTGCCATCAAGCAGAGCCTCAGTTTTATTGCCATTTAATTTCAAGAAGTTCGCTGAAAGCCAGTCTTTAATTTCAGCTAAACAGCTTGACAAAGATGGCGGAGGAAAAGAACCGGCAGGTTTGGCAGACAGGTAAAGTTGGGTGTCATCCGCACAACAGTGAAAATTAATACCATATTTCCTTAAAATATCACCAAGAGGGAGTGTATATATATATATGAAGAGAAGCGGGCCCAAAACAGAACCCTGGGGAACACCAGTGGTGTTTTTTTTTTTATTATGCTTTTCATAGAATATTTATATTTTATTTCAGTTTTATTTTAATTAACAAGAACTATATAACTCCGATGTTCAAGAGAACCGTAATGCCATAGCAACCACGCAGTAACTGCCAAGCAACGTCCTGGCAAATCCTTTAGAATGAAAACACCCTAGCAACCAGACAGAACTCCCTAGCAACCACTAGGAACATCGCTGAAACTGCCTCTAGCAACTATACGTTGATCGTGTGGGTCTGTCTACACCTTCAAACTTAGAGGATTTTAAAAACTTTTTTGTGGAAGTTTTAAGGAAAATCTAACTAGTTACTCTTCTAGTTAATAATAAGCAATTCTTCAGCCAGGTTACAATGTAAATGTGAGCAAGTCAGAACTGTGTTTTATATAGATTCATCCACTATCAACACTGACCACCTCATCAGATGTCTATTATTTGCTACAGCAGATATCTAGTTAGTAGTTTAACATACAGTATTTGTAAGATTTAACAGAATGAAACGGGTCTGGACTCACAGTACAGCTGCTCAGCGGGTCCTTCATCTTCACACTGGTCGTACTTTAACTCTGCTGTTCAAACTTTGACCTCTCTCCGCTCCTGAAGAATGCATGCGGAAATCACCTGTGTGCCTGTGCACAAGATTACTGCATCATTAACCCACCATAAAACCAAAGGAGTGGCGTAATGCAGGATCAGTCCTTGCTATAGAAATCAAGTTTTGGCTTGACGTTTGTCTTGTTGCCAACAGGCAGTATTACAATGTATACGACCAATCAAAAGTCTGGAAACATTTTAGAATAGTTAAAATTATGTTATCACACAAATGAAAGTATAAACTCATAAAAATAATGGCTCCAAAAGGGGGAAACACTTTTGGTTCTTTAAAGAACCTTTCAGTGAACAATTCTTAAAATAACCATTTTTATTGTGTAAACAATATTTAAAAAATCCAAAGAACATTTATCACTATAAAGCAGCTGTTTGTCAGCTTTGGAGGCCACACTAAGGCCGCATTTACACTGCAAGTCTTAATGCACAGATCCGATCTTTTGACAATAACCGTTTTTTGGGAGGCGTGCATACATTTCTTTTAAAATTCTCCTTTTTACACTGCACGAAACGTACCAAAAATAGCCTATATGATATCACAAATCAATTTCAATGGTACATTGAGCTTAATTTATTGACATGAATTCCCTTTTAATGGTTTAATAGTTACATCCCTACTAGGGGTGTAACGGTACACGTATTTGTACCGAACCGTTTCGGTACAGGGCTTTCGGTACGGTGCACGTGTGTACCGAAGCATTACATTGCAACCAATATTCACCACCAATAACCGCAATAAGCTCTGCGTTTTGTTACTTTCGATAAGAAACAAAGCGTCATCCTTCAAATTCTGTCCACGAAATCATGAAGTTTAAACAGAAAATGCCATTTTGACGTGCTTTGATGTGGGGTGACAGATCACTGTACAGGCGCCTCAGTTCAACCGGCAGCGCGAGCGCGGAGCGCAGGTGAATGTGTTCATCTCTTCCTCCTCAATACTAGTTACAGAATAAACATGAAAGAACATCTGAAGGTATGTTGCAAGATTCAGTAAAACTTACTGAAACGGTCATATCTCATGTAATCGCTCATTCAGTGTTTAAACGGTGGAAAGACATCAATGAAAGCGTCCGTATTCAACAATATGTCATGATGCATTTACCTCAGAAAAGCCATTCAGTGTTCACAGCTTGTTAGTTCGCTAGAGAAATGAACTCTTTCGCTTAATATATGCACTGTATTAGCCAATATATTCATTATTTTACTTAATCTTTTAGTGATATCCTGATTAGGCTATTTAATGTATGTTTAAATTAATCTGATGTTAAAATAACAGCCACTGTGTAGAAATGATTATATTTCAACAACGAATTGGAGTAAAAACATTTAGAAGTTAATGCAAAAACTGGCTTCGGTGCAGCTTACAGGTTTGCATACAATTTGTTATTTGAGTGTTGATTATTTTATCTAAAAATAAAAAGCAATTGAATTTAGGCTAATAGTTTGGGCTTCTTTCAAGTTAGGGCTCCCTACATAGTTTATAGCATTAGCAGAGATCATTTTTTTTTTATCCTTAAGAAACTTTTAGTTTTAATTTAATTTAATATATTTAAAGACAAAAACACAATTTGTTCAGTAAACCTCTGTTTAATAATAAAAAAAAGCAATTTTATGTTTAGTTTTCTCTCCACCTGCTGTACCGAAAACTATACCGAGCCGTGACTTCAAAACCGAGGTACGTACCGAACCGTGAGTTTTGTGTACCGTTACACCCCTAATCCCTACATAAAAAGAATACAAATTCTTCACAACAGTATATGTACGCAGCTCCGCTGGAAGCGTTGAATAATACTCGGGTACGGGTAGATATTCACAGCTTCATGGGCTCGAATCCGCCATCTTATACTATTTTATTTATTTATTTTTTGTCATTAAAACTAATGCATTCATCAGTGATTGTATATCAAGGGCAGTTGCAAGTTTGTGTGCTTTTTATTTTGTGGTTTCAATGGAACGAATAGGGACTGAAGCACGCGAGCCTGACATTTCAACATCAGATCGCCTTTTATTTAACACAAACAAATGAAATTAATACTCTACTAGTCAACTAGAGATGCTCCGTTTGTTATATGTATGTCTGTACCGCAAAATGTTAAAAAACCCTCACTTTTCAATGACGCCGGAGTCGCATTTACAGGGGAATATCCGATCTGTCCGCTTACACTGCAGGCGCAAACGCACGTATCCGATTCATATCTGATTTATAACCACATATGAATGAGGCCTGAAACCGATCTGTGAAAATCGGAATCCATGCGCTTTTTTCCTGCTTACACGGTCGTGACTCATATCCGATCTGTGCCACATGGAAGGAAAAAATCGGAATTGGGTCACTTGAACCGTGCAGTGTAAAAGGGGCCAAAGACTCTGGATGGATTGTGGATGTAGAGCTTCTCCAATGGTTTTATTTCATGCACAACGTGAATAAACGACAAACATGTAGATTTCTTGTTTTTGATTAATGATATAGAGCTCAGTCTTTTAGCCTGTGCTGTTTTCAGCTGATGCGTGAACAAAACTTCACTTGCGTGTAGTGCGCCTGCCATCCGAAAATCACACAAAAATTGCTTTGTCATTTTTAATATGAAATAAAGTCTGTCTCAAGTTTAAAAATTCTGTTGAATTTATAACGGAATTTAAACAATAAATGTTATTTTGACAGTCTTTTACACCGTGATAAATCTGTAGCTGAAGCGTATGAAACGATCATCTCTTCTTCTCTTTACTACTAGTTACAGCAGCAAATAAACATGAATGAACATCTGAAGGTATTGAAAAATACAATAGCCTACAACTTACCTAAATGTAAGTGTTTCAACCACGGAAAGACAATAAAACAGAACAATGTCACATAATGTTACATTTACCTCAGAACTTGGTAGCTAGCAAAAAATAACCCTAGAAAAGAGCATTTTGTTAAATATATGCAGGATTGTACATTTTCATAAAATTTTGACTTAACCAATTAGAGTTGTCTTCATTATTTAATGTAGCTAGCTATGTTTTGAGTAAATCTGTCATGAATACTACAGCCGTCGTTTAAATGTTTATATTTCACCAACAAATTGGAGTAGAAACATAATTATATTATAAAAATGTTTTTATAAAACTGCCTTATGAACAATTTAAATGATTGTGTAACTTTACATTTGATTGTTGATTATTAAATAAATCCTTTCGGTGCATCACTAAAATTCATGAAATGAAGAAGTCTAATAATAATGCAATTATACAAAAAATTAAAACAAATTTTTAAAAGGAACCTTGACAAAACCTCCTGCTATTGCTAGAATAACAATTAAATCACAGCAGTGGCACGTTTGCCTGCAAGTTTATAAAATTTATTCCTACTAGGCCTGCCTATATATAGCCTATATCACAAACACTACACATAGGCCTACATCATATAGTCTATATTACGTTTTTAATAACAACATTGAATGCATCGATATAATGATAATTAACTGCATGCAAAATCAGATATTTATACCACTTAAATGAAAATGGGGGAGACGGACAGCGGCAGGTGCACAAGTGTTTTCATACATGCAATCACTGCTGGTGGGAGGGGCCTCACAGATGTGCAGTATGCCACTGCAGACCATATTGGTATTTGTGTTATACTGTATATTTATTTGTCTTGTTATTATTTGTTTTGTGTAATAATCCTTTGGCAATATTGTATGTAAACAAAATGCAAGTACTTTAAATTGAAGTACTATGCTCGAACCCTCACTGATCACAGCTGATGTGGTATAAAGGAGGTTTAAAGCTGCTGTGATGCATCATTTGTAGGTTTGACTAAGAAAAACAGAAAAAATGGAAAACTTTTTATGCGTTTTGGCCGTTCAATTAGACAAAAATGGCGTTCTGGGGGCCTGAAAATGCAAACGTTTGAAAACGGGTTTCAAAGTGCAAGTTTGTGAAAACGACACACATGCGTATTACATGTTCAGTCTATAGGTGCGTTTTTTTTTGCGAAGTGGCATCGCCAACTACTGGCTTGGCATGAATAATACAGCGTTTTGTTTTTTTTCCCTCTCTGTGGTATGGTAATATAATTTTTCCTACTGCTGATCTCTTCTGTGTCTGTTGTTTTTAGTTATATTAAGTTTTATATATTAGTTTGGGTTTTTGGAGCTCTTTTGAGAGTGTTGTATCCCACAACACCTTGAAGAAAAATAGTTATTATCAGTTATCTGTTACAGATCCCTTGTTTCCCTGGACTCCATTTCCCAGAATCCTCCTGTTCTCCTCACCTGCACACACTTCCCTCGTCAGCTCCTCATCATCACAGATCACCTGCACCTGGACTCTATTGTCTGCACTCCCATATATTGCACTCACTCCCTTCACTCCTCGTCCGTTCTCTGTTGTGTTAACGTTATGTTTGGTGTTTCCTTGCCTTTGTTTGATTAAAGCTCTACGTTATTGTGGAAATCCGTATCTGCCTCATCTCTGCACCAGCATACCGTAACAGAAGAACGGACCCAAACCGACCGGATTTTCCACAAAAAAAAAATGGAGACTTCCACCAGCTCCCTGGCTCCTGCTCCTCCAGCGCCTCTCACTCTTCTAACAGCCAGCGAACGCATTATCGGGCTCCTGCAGGTAGGACGTTCGCTGGAGAGGTATGTGGAGGAGTTCGTGGGCTTGCTTTCTTGTCTGACTGGCCTGATGCTCAGTTGATCTCCTTGTTTTTAGATGGATTGGATGACGACACTATCCGTTTTGATGAACCTGTTTTTTGTTTCTCCTTAAGCGACACTATCAATTTAATTTTGTGGTTGAATGGCTCCAATTTCTTAGTAGAAGAGGTTCAGGATCAGTGTTGTCGTCCGGTCCATCCAGAAACACGGTTGGCCGGGCCAGTCAGTCAACCTCCGGCTTCCTCCGCATACCGCTCCAGCGAACTCCCTGCCTGCCCCAGGCTGGACCCATATTCCGCTACTGGGCCCAGTAAGCGGAGGAGGGAGGAAGAAAGCGGCCCCAATGTCTCCAGAGCCCGCTCCAGTATCTCCAGAGCCCGCTCCAGTATCTCCAGAGCCCGCTCCAGTATCTCCAGAGCCCGCTCCAGTATCTCCAGAGCCCGCTCCAGTATCTCCAGAGCCCGCTCCAGTATCTCCAGAGCCCGCTCCAGTGTCTCCAGAGCCCGCTCCAGTGTCTCCAGAGCCCGCTCCAGTATCTCCAGAGCCAGCTCCAGTATCTCCAGAGCCAGCTCCAGTATCTCCAGAGCCAGCTCCAGTATCTCCAGAGCCAGCTCCAGTATCTCCAGAGCCAGCTCCAGTATCTCCAGAGCCAGCTCCAGTCCCCACAGAGCCAGCTCCAGTGCCTGTGGGGATTTTAATTGTATTTGAGGGGATGAAATGGCCCTCAACCCCAGTCTCCTCCGAGCCAAGTTCTCCAGTCTCCGCCGCCGAGCCAAGTTCTCCAGTCTCCGCCGCCGAGCAAAGTTCTCCAGTCTCCGCCGCCGAGCAAAGTTCTCCAGTCTCCGCCGCCGAGCAAAGTTCTCCAGTCTCCGCCGCCGAGCAAAGTTCTCCAGTCTCCGCCGCCGAGCAAAGTTCTCCAGTCTCCGCCGCCGAGCAAAGTTCTCCAGTCTCCGCCGCCGAGCAAAGTTCTCCAGTCTCCGCCGCCGAGCAAAGTTCTCCAGTCTCCGCCGCCGAGCAAAGTTCTCCAGTCTCCGCCGCCGAGCAAAGTTCTCCAGTCTCCGCCGCCGAGCAAAAGTTCTCCAGTCTCCGCCGCCGAGCAAAGTTCTCCAGTCTCCGCCGCCGAGCAAAGTTCTCCAGTCTCCGCCGCCGAGCAAAGTTCTCAGTCTCCGCCGCCGAGCAAAGTTCTCCAGTCTCCGCCGCCGAGCAAAGTTCTCCAGTCTCCGCCGCCGAGCAAAGTTCTCCAGTCTCCGCCGCCGAGCAAAGTTCTCCAGTCTCCGCCGCCGAGCAAAGTTCTCCAGTCTCCGCCGCCGAGCAAAGTTCTCCAGTCTCCGCCGCCGAGCATGTTTCCGCTTCGTGAGTAGAGGAGTATCGTTCTCCATTCTCCGCCGCCGAGCAAAGTTCTCCAGTCTCCGCCGCCGAGCAAAGTTCTCCAGTCTCCGCCGCCGAGCAAAGTTCTCCAGTCTCCGCCGCCGAGCAAAGTTCTCCAGTCTCCGACGCCGAGCAAAGTTCTCCAGTCTCCGACGCCTACGAGCCCTCAGCTCCAGCCGCCGCCGCCGAGCCCTCAGCTCCAGCCGCCGCCGCCGAGCCTGCCGCTCCAGCCGCCGCCGCCGAGCCTGCCGCTCCAGCCGCCGCCGCCGAGCCTGCCGCTCCTAGTATGGTCTCTGTGATTGAACTCTCCAGCCCAAAGACTGTTTTCCCTCCCTGCCTCCCTCTCCCGCCTCCTCCAAGTCATGTCTATACTGCACCTCCACCTCAAGCCCCCTCGCCCAGATCTCCACCTCGGACCTCTGGGCGATTACCTACACCCTGGCTCCAACCTCCCTCTGCTCCACCGTTGCCCATCAGTCCTCCAGCCTCACAAGTCTCCATCCTGCCCCCGTTCACACCTTGGTCCCTCGTCAGCCTGCCTTCCCCTCTGGACTGCACTCCTCCGTCTCCGCTCCGTCCCTCCGTCCCTCGCTTCCAGTTGGCTTCCTCACTCCCCCTAGTGTTCACTTTGTTGTCTGTCGTCTGTGTTCAACTGCGGCCTTCTGGAGCCCCGGCTGCGCTTCGGTCGGCGGAGCCTTCGGTTCCGCCATCACCCGCCAGTCCTTCAGCGACGCCTGGGCTCAACGCCTCGAAGGCTTCGGCTCCTGACCCGCCATGGCTGCCCACGGCTCCTGACCCGCCATGGCTGCCTTCAACCCCTGACCCGCCATGGCTGCCCACGGCTCCTGACCCCCCATGGCTGCCCACGGCTCCTGACCCGCCATGGTTTTTGGACCTGCCCTGGAGACCTCCACTCCAGTTTACTCCTTCCCCTGCTCCGGTTTGAGGTCTCCAGGGCGCCCGCCCCCCTCCCGGTTGTTACATCTACGGCGCGAGGACGCGCCTACCGGGAAGGGGGAGGTACTGTTACAGATCCCTTGTTTCCCT